>NC_141029.1:44232500-44352500 GCF_052040795.2 Danio rerio | reverse complement strand
ACATATTCAGTGTCTTGTACTTCACTAAATGCAGTGTAGTCTAACTTTATAGTAGTTTTCAAACCGCTGTGCAAATATAGAGTTGTCTTGAGCATTTTTAGGTAGTGTCACCAAAATCAGACTTTTTTGTATTGGAAAACAATTACAGAGTTAGTAAGTCACAATGAAAACATGAGAAAGCCATTTGACTATCTTGTTCATAAACAATGGTGTCAGGACTTTTCATCTTGATGACACTGACACTTTCATTGACATCAATACTTGCTTTTGAGGAATGAGCTATATACAATTTGTGGAAGCGACATGCTTTTGCAGGTTATCATCTAGGTTTTGCAATTTGTACTAATTGTTTCGATGCATCAACTGCTGTGCAAATGTAAATATTGTCATGAGAAATGCACCAAAGCCACTTAAAAAACTGCAATACACAAAATTCAGATACCTATGCAGAACCAACAAATAAAAGGCTTGTCTGACAAAATATAAAACAAATTGTCTGACCTGAACACCGTGTCTAGCCCCCATGTGATAAAAAGAGTTTAAATCATTTCTAAATACAACCTCTCTGAGACCGACAGATAAAAACAGAGCTGGCGACCAAAAGAAAACAGACTCCCTACATGCACAAATAATGAATTACACAGAACATAATTACACTTTTAACCTCTTGCCTTAACGGTCAAATCACATTCTTATCTCCAAAACCAGACAGAACTCCAATACATGCACACACCCGAGGACTGTATGGAAGAAACACAAAAGCAAAAGTAATCAGGAGATTTAGTACAAGTTTACTGTGTGTCAGTAAGCTGTAAGCATGCTTGTGCAGTATTTACAGTAGTTATAATGTTGATGTGATTTTCTTTATATCAAGCTTAAAAGAGTTCTACAATCTTCACACAATATATTTTTCTCAAGCAAGATAAATGTTTTGACCCATGAAGTGCTCTAGGAGATTGCCTTTGGATTTCATTGCATTATTTGCATCCACTTTTTTTTAGCCATGCCCTTATGGATTTAGTGTCTAGGTTTCACTTATACTTCCTTTAAAGGTGAATCATCTTTCTTCTCTAGATAGACACAGACCATCTATTTGAAAGTGCAAGCAAAGCAGTGAGTCACTAAAGAACAAATCCAGTTCCAGTAAGTGTCATGGCCACACTCAGGGTTATCGCGTTTGTGGAAAATCCAGGAATAACCATTAATTTGGGGTTTTAAAGTTTCCCATGCCTGGTCATTTTTCCTTTCTAAAATAGTTAAATAGTCTATTCTATTTTAGGATGAAACAGCAATTTTAAAGTTATAGGTCATTCACTGACAAATATGTATTCATTGGATTATTTTTAAGATAAGAGGTTGCAAACAGTTTATGTGCTACATTTAAAGAAACAAACTCAATTTAGTAATGTTCAACTTAATTAGTTTGTTTAAATCCAGCCCATTAATTGTTTGCAGCCACTTACCTTAAACAATTCTGAAAAACAATAAATAATTTTTTCAGTGTTGTCGGCTATACTACAGTTTTTATCTGTCGCTTTGGAGCGTTTCTCACAACACCTGTGCATTTCTGCACAACAGTTAATGCATTTTTCAAAACAATTACTACAAACTGCAAAACCAGCTGATAACCTGCAAAAGCGCGTCACTTGCTCAAAATGGATAGTTCATTCCTCAAAAGCAAGTATTCATGTCAATCAAAGTGTCAGTATCATCAAAATGAAAAGTCCTGACACCATTGTTTATGAACAAGATAGTCAAAAGGCTTTGTCATGTTTTCATTATGACAGTTTAAATGTAAATGTAAATGTACTTTGGACATTTTTTCAATGCAAAAAAAGTCAGATTTTGGTAAAACTTCGTGAAAATGAATAAACAAATCAAGATAGTACTATACACTATTAGCCATCCATTTGAAAACTACAGTAAAGTTAGACATCACTGTATTTAGTGAGTGTATGTAGTACAAGACACTGAATATGTATGTTTCACATTTTTACTGCATTTGCTCTTTACAATCATAATTTATTCACAGCATTGTGCAAAATAATAAACACACCCTTATTCACAACAAACATAAACTCCCTTTGGGTTGAACTGTGCACAACTGTACACAATATTGCAGTACATACTGTATTGGACCTGAACCTGCAACATACACAAGTCTGTAAATCATTCATCAAATTGTTTAATTTAAAAGACATTTTCAGGAAAATAAAGTTAAATTTTTTAAATATTTTTATAAAGTTTGCTTGACCGATTTTGACATCAAGTTCAACATTTTTGTATGTAATGACTCAAGTAATGAAATGAGGACTTTTAGTTTTATATAGAATGACTATTCAGCATTTACAAGTTTAGGTAATTTTGACTGACATGACATAAGCAAATGATAATGTTATAAATAGCAGAGAGTTGAATGAAAGCAATGGATGCATGTCCGAAAGCATTTGCAATTTGTTGAAAGGAATGAGAAACTGTTACTAGGATGTGCACAAATGACTAATTGTTTTGAGAAATGCATGACCTAATGTGCAAATGTAAATAGTGTTGTGAGAAATGCACCAAAGCGACTGAGAAAAACTGCTACAAAAAATAATGATAATAATAAATTAATCACACCAATGATTTACTGAAAACTGATAGACTGAAAACCAACGACCTCTCAAATAGCTTGTTTATTAAAGTGAATCAAAACTAAAGCATGACCACCGTAGTTCGAATGCCACATGATGAATGACTCATTTGAGTCAATTAAAACGTTCAACACAATAAGCGCAGCACGATTCCCAAATGAATTTGTGACTTTTTTTTATTTATTTATTTTTTTAGATAATACAATAAACAGTTGAAGTCAGAATTATTAGCCCCCCCTCTTTATTTATTTTCTTTCCCAATTTCTGTTTAACGGAGAGAAGATTTTTTTCAACACATTTCTAAAAATAATAGTTTTAATAACTCATTTCTAATAACTGATTTATTTTATCTTTGCCATGATGAAAGTAAATAATATTTCACTAAATACTCTTCTATACAGCTTAAAGTGACATTTAAAGGCTTAACTAGGTTAATTAAACCTTTAAATGTTTTTTTTTTTAATTCAAACTGCTTTTATTCTAGCCGAAATAAAATAAATAAAACTTTCTCCAGAAGATAAAATATTATCAGACATAATGTGAACATGTCCTTGCTCTGTTAAACGTAATCTGGGAAATATATATATATTTTATATATATATATATATATATATATATATATATATATATATATATATATATATATATATATATATATATATATATATATATATATATTTATTTTATTCATTATAATTCAAAAGGGGGCTGATAATTCTGACTTCAACTGTACTAACCATAATTTATAAGCTACCTTCATTAGCTATCTACTTACAAAATGAAAGTAAAAAACATATATTTGAAAAATTTAATGACTGACTAATAATAATAATAATCATATTATTATTATTATTATTAATAATAATAATGGTAGCACTTTACAGTAAGGTTGTATTAGTTAATGTTATTTAATGTATGTAATATGAGCAAACCATAAAGTAAAACATTTTAAAGGATTTGTTCTTACAGGATATTGTTCATTGTTAGTTAACTCATATTGTGCATTAACTAACATTAATAAGCATGGATTTGAAGATTAATAATTCATTAGTAAATGTTGAACATTGATTAATAAATGCTGCACAAGTATTGTTCATAGTTCATGATAGTAGATACACTGATGAAACATTGTTAAGTGTGACAACAACAACAACAATATAATAATAATAATAATAATAATAATAATAATAATAATAATAATAATGAAATTTGTAAATAAATTAGTTTACTACGTTGTTGTTTAGCGTTATGTTTTTAGCCTTATTATTTTATTTTTGGCTATTTATGTTACCATTGTGAAGAGTAAAACATCTTTGAAACGTTTGAAGGAATTTAATTTGCTCCAGTTATGCATAAATGCCTCCAGTTCCTTCTTTCCCTCATCAAAAGTAAAATATTACAAAACAATTAAAGCCGAATCGATGAAAATGAATCAGAACCATAAACACTCAAGGCTACCACGACGGGTCGATCACCCGGAAGTACGTGACATTGAATACGGCGCAGTCAATGAATACTTGGAGTAGTTAACTACTGTTTGAAGCCACAGACTAAAATAAGTACAGCACACACACTTCTCCATATTACTCTGGAAGCGTGTGATTGCCTCGCCTGCTGGAATGGCTCCATACCTGAACTCTTCATGCAAACCGCTGCTTCTGCTGTCTCTTTTTGGAGTTTGTTTCGCGAGATTTGAAAGATGTGAGTTATATTTACTTTATTCATTATGGTTATTTTAAAGTTGCTTTTAAAGTTGGAGGGAACATGCGACTTCATCAAGTATTTAGTTCGAAATGCATTGTATACCTGCTGTTTAAGAACTAAACTGCGTTCATTGTATTTCTGTATTTAAGTAATGCGAGGAATGGAAGTGTTATAATTTAATATATTTTCGGACCGGTCACAACTTAAGACTCGCAAACCCCACTATAGTTAAGGCTGAGTCTAATGACGTAATAATCACATTTTATACGTTTTTATTAGAGCTAAAGCTTCTTTGAGTGTAAAAGGTTAAAGTTATAGCTATATTAAATCACGCCTATTATTGTTGATATTGTAAGATTGCATTATATTTACTAGGCTTGTTATAGTACAAGCCCTGGGTGCTTGCTGGCTCAAAACTTTCAGCTGAACTTTGATTATTAAATCCAAAACAAACACAGGCTTTTTTGTCAACAAAGGCTGTTTTTACAACCACAGTTTCTCAGGGAAATTCAAGGATTGAAGGATTTAGGGGAATTACATTTCAATAAGCATTTTGTGCCTGTTGGCATAAACAAGGGGTTACGTATTTGGAAACCGCAATTCAATATTTGATTTGTTGTTAGGTGTTATCACAAATATTAGCCTATTTTCACATTATTTTTCTGTGACTCCAAAAATAATTATCTTTTTTTAATACAAATTTTAATACCTACTTTATAATAAAACTTGTTTTTTTATGCAGATTTTATATTCACAAATGTAAATTTTCAAATTGCGAACCAGTATTTAGCATTTATTAAAGAGATGATAAATTACTTACAATTCCAGATTCACCTTACTAGGAAGCAATCAAAACTTACAATTTGTACGACCTTTAATATGTATAATCTATTAAACCTCTAAATTGCTGTTATCTTCTTATTTTGCCCTTATCACTCTGTTTCTTTATTATATATCTTACTTCAGACAACTTATGGATATATATATATATATATATATATATATATATATATATATATATATATATATATATATACTGTAATACTGTAATATGTAATATATACTACATATATATATATATATATATATATATATATATATATATATATATATATATATATATATATATATACATATATATATATTTTTTTTCTTTTTTCTTTTTTCTTCTCTATTATTTCTCTTGTTTCTCATTCTTTATAGGCACCATTGTAAATAATCTAATAATTATTATTGTAAATTATGTGTTCAAAATTTATCTTTCTTTTATACAATAAATGTTATTAGGTGTGTTTAATCTCTGCAATGCAAACAAATGGCCTGTGCCTTTTTTTGACCATATAGTTTCCCTATAGTTTTTATGCATTTTATTTATTTAATACTATTTAAAGAATCAGATCAGAGTAAAAAAAAAATACTAATAATTGTAAATGAGATACAGAGCTCAACATATAAGTACACCCCTCACAAATCTCTCATTTAAATGAACATTTTCTATAAGAAGCTTAACAATATTATATGTGTGCATATACACAGGGTGTGAATTATACAATGAAGTTCAAGGGGGTTAACTTTTTTGGCAATGTTAGTTTGGTTAATACTTGCTCCAATAATCAAATTTATATTTTTATTTAAATGACATCTAATTTAGTAATATGACATAATTAAGTTGTCTGTGTTTTGAGGGATATTTAGTGAAACACAACCACTGCTTAACTATTTCAGAGGTTACTGTAGGTAAAACTACCCTATGTATAATCTGACTTTACTAGAAAAGCGTCTTGTGATGCTATTATGTATGAATCCCTGGTATGAACCATTGCTGTTATCTGGTTGGTATGAACCATTATAGGGGTGGTCAAAAGTATATTTATATAAGAAAATGTCTCAATCAGGTTTTTTGGCCCTCTAGTCCGAGTCATTTGATTTTGAGTATCTACTGATATCAAAACCTGATGCGATACTTCTATATAACATAAAGAAGAGAATTAAGAAGAGAGAAGAAACCGATCTAGGATGTTCCTCATTTTTTATTTAATTCACCTTATTTTAACATTCAACAGCTCTGTTGACAAACAGAACACTTCTGTGAAGTAGCTTGAACAATCAAGTAATTGATAACATAAATTCACTTCACTTATATATATATAAACATAATAATATAAAAACAAATAGCACCTTAATCACCTTAAAATACCGGACAGGCAATCCCTAAGTTTACATATCTCACAGTTAACTATATGGCAATGTTGTCATCATCAACTTTAGAACTTCTTCAGACCACAGACATACTCGTGCTTTCTGCTTCAAGCTACTTCTGGGTTCTACTTTAACCAATAGCGTCTCTGCAACAAAGTGATGTCATGCAGCACACATTGCTGTTCATATCTCCTGATCATGAGGTAACGTCCGATTCCGATTAAGTCTGAAACTGTGTGATCGGGCCTGATTTCCAATCATGTGACCGGATCTGGAGATCCCTAATTTATATTATCTATTATTTTATTTGTTATTATTATTATTATTATTATTCAGGATACGGATCTTAGAAAGCTACTTCTTCCTATTAAAGGGCTGACCTCCCTATACATATATTTTCAGTTCCTTCAGGGGTTGATCAAGTGTTAATTGGGGGTTCAATTCCTCAAATTTGTACACCCAAATTTATATATTAGAGAAAAATATCAAACAAACATTTAAAAAGGGCAAAATTCTAGAGCAGGGGTGTCCACACTCGGTCCTGGAGGGCCGGTGTCCAGGAGAGTTTAGCTCCAACCCTAATCAAACACGCCTGAACCAGCTAATCAAGCTCTAACTAGAAATACTAGAAACTTCCTAGCAGGTGTGTTGAAGCAAGTTGGAGCTAATCTCAGCAGGACACCGGCCCTCCAGGACCGAGTTTGGACACCCCTGTCAGAGAAGCAAAAAATAATACAATTTTAAAGTATTTTTTTCCAATATTTCTCATAAATTTCAATGAATTATCTTTTTTATTTCTAAAGATGTTCGGTAATTAAAATATTATTTTATCAAATATATCCTTTTAATGAATATGTGTTGTTAAAATGCACCAATGCATTCCATGAGAAATGGATATACAATATTTTTCTTTTCAAAATGGGGTGTACTCATTTATGTTGAGCCCTGTATATTACTGTACATGAATGCCTCCAAATGTATGCAATAAATATAACTAATTAAATTTTAGATATCTATGATTTCATTTAAGCAATCAATCCCTTTACAGTTCATTAATTACATTTTTTACAGGGATATTTTTCCCCCTCATTCACAAATCCTTGATTTTAAACCAAATATTGTATTATTTAAAAGGCTATATCATTACCATTTTTGCCCTTTTTTCAGACAAGAACAAATGTAATTCCAAATCTAATATAAACAATTGTGAGTTTTTGGATACAGAGACAATTATAGATCTTATAACGGTTGGTATATAACAGCAGCAATATGTCATTACTTGGTTATTAATGCAATATTTTCTCAAAACCCAGCCGTTGATGCCACAGCTCTTTAATAGGTTACACATGGAAAGCGCTTATGCCAAAGAAATGTGTTTTGTTCTTCTTGGCTGGAGTCCATGCATTGTGAACTTTTAGACCTGCTTAACTGCACCAATCAATATGCTGGCTCTCTATCCCTCATAAATCTCTTTAGCGTCTCTGAATGCTTGGAGGTCACTGTCTCAACTCAACACTGTTGCTGTTATGATGAAAGGATTTGTTTTAATTAAATGATCTTTAAAAATAGATTGCTGTATGTATCGGGGATATGAAATATTAATGCTGCAGAAATCCGGCTTGTGTGTGTGTGTGTGATAATATTGTCTAATGTGCCGGTTTGACTCACTTGTTTCATTGGGCAGATTTTATTTTGACTTCTAACACCAAAAAAAGATGTATCTTTCATTTAAAGAATACAGGGTAATTAATTTTTATCTATTTTGTTGTAATGCATTATGGATTATTTTAATAGCAAATTTATTATTTATATTTGACTGAAAGAAATGGGTGTTTAAATTTTCACTGTTTACTTTACAGAAATGGGGTCTACATGTATTGACATTGTGATACAGTATAAACTCACCTGCCACTTTATTAAGTACACCTGTCCAACTGCTAATTAACGCAGATTTCTAATTAGCCAATCACTTGGCAGCAACTCAATGCATTTAGGCATGTAGAGATGGTCAAGACGATCTGCTGCAGTTCAAACCGAGCATCAAAATAGGGAAGAAAGGTGATTTAAGTGAATGAATGTGGCATAGTTGTTGGTGCCAGACAGGCTGGTCGGAATATTTCAGAAAATGCTGATCTACTGGGACTTAGGGCTGCTTGATTTTGAGAAAAAATCATAATCACGATTATTTTGGTCATAATTGTAATCACGATTATTCAAAACGATTATCAGTTGAAGTCAAAATTATTAGTGCTCCTGAGAATTTTTTTTAAAAATAAATATTTCCCAAATTATGTTAAACAGAGCAAGGAATTTGAACAGTAATAGAAGAAACAGTATTAAAACAGTAGATTTTTTTTTCTTCCGGAGAAAGGCTTATTTGTTTTATTTTAGCTAGAATAGAAGCAGGTTTAAATATTTTGAAACCCATTTTAAGGTCAACATTATTAGTCCCCTTATAAGCAATATATTTTTTGATTGTCTGCAGAAGAAACTACTGTAATACAATGACTTGCCTAATTACTCTAATTATGCCTTTGAATTGCACTTTAATCTGAATGCTTGTATTTTGAAAAACATCTAGTTAAATATTATGTACTGTCATCATAGCAAAGATAAAAGAAATCAGTAATTAGAAACGAGATATCAAAACTATTATGTTCAGAAATAAGTAAAAAAAAAAACTTATTTCCATTAAACAGGAATTGGGCAGGAAAAGGGTTGCTAATATTCAGGAGGGCTAATAATTCTGACTTCAACTGTATACACCCTATATATACACCACCCTGCAAAGGAAAAATAAATAAATACAATAGAATAAAAATTTGAAACAAACTATGCTTTAAGCTTCTTCATCCTAAGAAAAACATTTTAGCCACAAAAGTATTTCAATCAAGAGCAGTGAGGAATTTTGTTCTTGTTGTTTGATTAATAATAAAAACAGACGGCAGCAGGAACATCGCGCTGTTACTTTAATGGTTTCTCTTTCATGTGTCTTTTAAATCTCAAATCGTTTGTTTATTACACAAATGGGGGTTAATATTAATAATCACCAAACACCGTGTTTTGACACCTATTTGACCATTATACTGCTCACGTTAAGATGACTTTAGATGTCTGGGCTCCTCTGCTCATCTCAATGTGCAAATGAGACCGAATGCTGACCGCATGCTTCTAACTGTGTGTGCATGCCGCACACACACATAAGCACGCGGTCTTTCGCGCTTTTGGTATATGATGCAATAATCATTTATCTTGATTAATGGTTTTTCATAATCGTTAGAAGAAAAAAAAAATCGAAAATCGGATTTTCGATTAATTGCACAGCCCTGCTGGGACTTTCACACTCAACCGTCTCTAGAGTTTACAGAAAATGTTCTGAAAAGGGCGCAAATGCTTTGTTGATGTCAGAGCTCAGAGGATAATGGCTGGACAGGTTCGAGCTGATAGAAAGGCAAAAGTAGCTCAAATAACCAATCATTGCAACCAAGGTATGCAGAAGAGCATCTCTGAACCAAACCTTGAGGCGGATGGGCAACAGCAGCAGGAGACCACACTAGTTGCCACTTCTGTCAGTTAACAACAGGAAACTGAGACTACAATTCACAAAGGCTCACCAAAATTGGACAATAGAAGATTTGCAAAACGTTGCCTGGTCTGATGAGTCTCGATTTCTACTTTGACATTCGGATGTTAAAGTCAGAATTTGGCATAAAAACATGAAAGCATGGATCCATCCTGCCTTGTATCAACGGATCAGGCTGCTAGTGGTGGTGTAATGGTGTGGGGGACATTTTCTTGGCACACTTTGGGCCCATTAGTACCACTTGAGCATCATGTCAACACCACAGCCTACCTGAGTATTGTTGTTGACCATGTCCATTCCTTTATGACCACAGTGTACCCATCTTCTGATGGCTACTTTTAGGAGAATAATGTGCCATGTCATAAAGCGTGAATCATCTCAGACTGGTTTCTTGAAGAGTAACCAGAGCTCAATCCAATATGGCACCTTTGGGATGTGGTGGAATGGAATATTCGCATCTTGGATGTGCAGCCGACAAATCTGCAGCAACTGTGTGATGCTGTCATGTCAATATGGACCTAAATCTCTGAGGAATATTTCCAGTACCTTGTTGAATCTGTGCCACAAAGAGTCAAGGCGGTTCTAAAGGCAAAAGGGGGTCCAACCTGGTAGTAGTAAGGATAATAAAGTGGCCAGTGAGTGTATACAAAACATAATGGCTAGTTTCCATTCCATAGTTTTGATTTTGCTTTATTTTATTTGGACTTGATACTGGATTTTTATGTATGGGTTTCAGTAAAATGTCAATATTTGATGATTTCTATTCTAAGATCTTATAACATTTCTTCTAAATTTAAAATAAAATTATTCTATATGTTCATAAGCGTCATGGTAAAAATGAATTGATTAAAAATAGGCTTATTACATCTAATATCTATTTCTTAACTGTTCTTAAGTTGAAAAGTGGTATTGTGTTAAGTGAAAATGTCTGAAAAGAAAAATAAATTAGGGAAAAAGTACTTTTAATGTCACAATGTTTATGTTTATGAAGAAATGCCATCAGTAATACAAATAAATGTAGAAAAAAATAAAGACAAAATAAGAGTTTAACAAAATTAATAATTATATAATAAAATAATAGAATCACAGTGCATAGAAGTAGCTGTTTAATTTCTTCCACAGTTTGTCACGTATGCTTTTAGCCTTGTCAAATGCGAAAGGAAGAGTAAGAGATGCTCCTCTCTTTAAATAATAGGCTTGTATTCTAATATGGGCTGTGAAGCTCACATAAAGAGACATCCACTCTCGCCAGATGCGACCTTCATTCTCAAGATGGTGCACCGCGGAGATCCGCCTTTTGATACAGCCTGACAGTTTGTGAACCAGTGATTTATTAGTAACCTTTTCGATGAACAAATATGTAATGAATTCTCGTTATGCTAATGACATAACTGACAGCGTTATGAATATAATATGACAAAGCTTATGTAAATTAACACATTCTGCAGGGATTTGTATTTGTTTACATTTAAGAAACATTGTCTCATTTGCTCTCTATATTTTGTTTGCACATCACTGGTTACTTCACATTAGTTTTCATCATAACATTTTACTGAGCCAAGCAAAGCCATCCGAAGCTGCTAGACACATAATCTTTGCAGTTTTGTTTTTTTTCTGGGTTAAATATACCACTATTAGTCATGCCCCATTGAATGAGTCATTAGAGGAAGGCTTGCCTCAACCGATAGCTCTATCTTTTTCCTGAGCTCTGACCCTTTTTTTCAAGACGAATGGCTTATTTCAGTAGTTGTTGAGACACTTCGCAGAATTGCACAAAAGCTCCTCCCTTAAGGGACTTTTGAATGGCCTGTAAAAAGTTGAAGTGCCTATTCTGAAGTCCCACTGGCAGATCAGGAGAGGTCAGAGAGAAACGCACTTCTTTGATTAGACTACGACAGAGACTGTAATTGCATCTGTCATTTCTTACACACTTGCTCCAGATGAATCCATGCAGGACTGATGTCAGTAAATGAGCTCAGGCTCTCTGGAAATATGTAGCCTAGCCTAGATTTTTGCCTATTGTAAAATACTTTTCCCCACGTGCATTTTATTGCACATTTTATATGACATTCACTAGAGGCGCTGTCTACATTTTTGTGAATCTGAAATGCATTATGAAGGCTACTTTTTTTTTTTTTTTTTGAGATTGAAAATGAGTTTTTTAAAAAATAGAACTAACTGAAATATTTTGTCTACATACAAAACTGACTGAAACTAACAAAAAAATATCAAAAACGACTTTCATTTTCGTCTGTATAAATTTATTTAATAATTTTACTATATGACTTGGAAGTAAATCTATTTACTTTGCGCTGCAGGTGTTTTACCTGTAAGGTACCTCAGTCTGTAAACCTGATGCCATTGGCCAGATTGAGCTGGTTCTCCTCCAGTCATCCTCGCTGTTTCTCCCACGACAAAAACAACGAGTGGACATGACAGCAGCACGGTGACAGCATTAAGTACAGAGACTTCAAACTGTTACTCACATTTTGGACACATTTGTGCCCAATAATGAGTTTTATTTTTGTATTAGTACTCGGAAAGTGAATCGGTTGAACTAGTTCACCAAATTTAATTAAAACGTTTGAAATGATTTGCGTCTCTAGTAAGAACACTTATCTACAAACTACTTACTTTTAAATATGCCTAATACCACCCTATGACTCTAAATAAACCAATATATACTGTTATTCAGGCTTTGGAACAGTACACTGAGATCAGATTTGAGAAGCGGTGAGCAATATTGTGTACGAGTGATTCAGCAGATGGTGAACCAAACACAAACAGTACATGATCAACCGGCTGTGACTGAATTAAACTAGAACAACTGCAGTGCAGGTAAACTAAAAGTTTAATTAAGAGCATCTGGTGAAAAAAAAAATTATGTTTATTTCAAAACATAATGAACTGAAACTTATCCAGCATATGTTTTACAAAGCGGATGCCCTTCCAGCTGCAACCCAACACAGGGAAACACCCATACACTCTTGCATTCACAAACATACATACACAACGGCCAATTTAGCTACAACGGTCAATTTACCTACTGCACATGTCTTTGGACTGTATGGAAAATCGGAGCACCCGGAGGAAACCCACACCACACATGGGGAGAACATGCAAACTCCAAACAGAAATGCAAACTGACCCAGCCGGGGCTCAAGCAAGCGACCTTCTTGCTATAAACAGCCATTTTTGCAATATTTTGAAATATATGTTGCATATATGACATATATTTTATATATTTGAAATCCAAACATAAACATTTACATCATTTATGTAAGTTGTATATATTGCCATTTATCAAATTTATATATGGGGTGTGAATGATAGCCTAATTAGGCCCAATCCCAATTCTACCCCTTATATCTTCCCATTACCCCTACCCCTCATTTTGCGCGTTCTCGTGAAGAGGTAGGGGTGTCCCAAATCTCTTTAGCTTGAAGGCGTAGGGCTAAGGGGAAGGCTTAGATAGCTCTTGAAACTGAGATTTTTCAGGACTACACTCAAAACAAAGGGCTAAGAAAATTTGCCTGAATACACCAGCTTCAACGGCAAAATGGCAGCACATGGAAGTAAGGAGATGCACAAATTAGTATTTTTTGTCATTATTACAAATTTTTACAACAAATGAGCTTATGTTTTGATACATTCATAACCGTGTTCGTGTTTTACCATCATGCTTTAAATAAAAAAATTAAAAAAAAAACGCTAAAATAAAAAACGCAAATTTTTGCAATCTATAATCCATAATAGTTACTCCTGTATGGCAGTCCCACAACATTCTGTGACTCGATGACACTCAAATACCCTGTCAGAAAAGTCTAACGGCTGGTAATGAATTTTTTACAGTGTCTTTTAATGTTTATGCTGTTTTAGTGTGTTTACATAGATGAATATGGACACGATTTAAATACACAATACAGTTATGAGCTTATTGCCACATTGTACCGTTATATGACAACATGATATCATTGCCTTCAGTGATTTCCTGAAGATAAATGCCAAAAAAATAACGTAACTGGAATAACTACAGCAGTCACGATCATCAATCTCACATGAAGTAAGAGATATGGTGACCTGTGCAGGTGTTGTAGTGCTGTACCATTTCTTAGTTGTAAATTTTAAAGCCCTTACCCTTCACACTTTGTTTCAAGGGCCAAGGGGTAGGGTACAAAAAGAATTAGGATTGGGCCTAGTTTAAACATTTTTTCTGCACCTTTTTTTTTATATATATATATAAATTTGTAAACAAAATAATAGAATTGGGCATACACAAAACCAACTAACAAAAATAAATATACACATCTAAATTAAATGATCTATACAGTATGAAATAATGGAATTTAGATTAAATCAAATATTCTTGAAATATTGGAAAACAATGTAGGGATAAAAAAAGGTACAAAAACAACGAGTTGCAACCATCCATGAACTCGTCCATGTATTGGGCATTTCCTATTGATAACCTTATGTTCTTTAAACTTACAATTTTTCTCCAGCCAATTTATGCATCAGTCTGCAGGTCTGCACTTGTCTTGTAGCTAATCCACAAGAGATGACGATTATTAGGTTAAACGTTCAGGATATGACTCCATTTAAGGTTACATTTCAACACTTTGGAAATGGACAACAACTCCTAAGTAGCACTAGAAAGTGTTCTCACGCGATCATGTTACAGTACGTGCCTTTTTGGAAAATGCACATGGAGTTGCAATGAATGTTTGCAACCGTGCACATGCAGAACACTCTTAAAAGCCAAGGTACATGGTTATTGGGAAATCCAGCCCTGATTGTTTGCAAAAACATATGAAAAAGCATAGGATTGCTTTTCAGAGATGTGTTTGTGACATGGCAAACTGTACCAGGGCTCCAAATGTTTCATAAAGCAGTAAAATTCTATTTTTTGACAACGGAAATATTGCTAGTTTATTTTCATTTCTTCTTTTCTGTTCTAAAAAGTGGTTGTTTCTTTTAGTGACACAGCACATCTTCCTGTATATGCGTTCTGTGCAGCAAATAAGAAATTACGGGTTTTTTAGCAATAAATAGTCAGAAAGGTTTCTGGTTTTCAAATACTCGTCGATACCGATAACAGAATGTTTAGCAGTATTTGTGGCATTTCCAATAGAAGTATCAGAGTTTGAACAACAGTAGTTTTGTTGCAGGTGTCGGATGCATGTTCATGAGAAGGCAGAACTTGTTCCACTTAGCGAAAAACTGATCTAAACTCTTCCCTACACCCCCCAAAAAGTGTTTTCAAATGCAAACGAATGAGAAAATGGCAATGCAAAGTTTCCCCATGATTTTACATTGGTTTTATATCTTTTTTTCAAGAGTTCACACTTAGATATTACTCGATAATATTAGCAGGTTTAGCATGCTGTCCTGGGAGAGAACCCTGATCTCTGAGATAATTGATAAATAGCTAATATAGGTTGGTTTTTGAACTTAAATGGTTTGTTGCAATCGGTTTCTTAAATGGTTTGATTTACCTTAACTTTTCCGGTTTTACAGTGCACAAGATTAGGTAGTTCTTAAGAGCTCCCCCTGGTAAAGGAGGAAAGGGGGAGATTGGGTGGATGTGGGATTCTTCAAAAAACGAAGATAAGGCAATAATGCTAGATGGGATGTTTAAAGTGAGTTTGAAATAAGCCGATTGGCTTGCTGACGATTTTGGATGAGAGATCAGCTGCGATCAGTCATTTCACATGCTCCTCTCGAAATTAGTTTGTGACACTTCCCTTGTGGAATTGTGGTTCACTAACCTTGAATCCAAGCTCACTAAAGCTCCCAAGTACAACACCGTACAAAGTGAGCTACTGAGCAACTGACCACCTTAGAAGCATTAATTCTATGCAGTCAAACATTAGTTGAAGTACGTTCTTGCAGTTTCGCAAAAATTCAGGATAAAGCATGTACTAATGTGAAGCTGTGTCACATAAAATTTAGATTAACATGGTTTAAACTGCAGTAAATTCACAAAAGACATAAACTCAGCTTTCAGTTTGTTAAATGTGACGTCACGCGAAGTGGCTTCGGGGTCCAAGCGCTCTATCAAACTGTATGGGGTGACTCATTAAATGGTAATAATAAATACTTACAAAGCAATGTAATACTTTACGAATATTCACGATCGCAATATACAGTTGAAGTCAGAATTATTAGCTCCCCTTTTTATTTTTTTCCCCAATTTCTGTTTAATGGAGAGCAGATTATTTCAACACATTTCTAAACATAATAGTTTATAATAGTAACTTAGTAACTCATTTCTATAATAGTAACTCATTTCTAATAACTGATTTATTTTATCTTTGCCATGATGACAGTAAATACTATTTGACTAGATAATTTTAAGCCACTTCTATACAGCTTAAATTGACATTTAAAGGCTTAACTAGGTTAATTAGATTAACTAGAAAGGTTAGGGTAATTAGGCAAGTTATTGTATAACGATGGTTTGTTCTGTAGACAGTCAAAAAATTAGCTTAAAGGGGCTAATAATTTTGTCCTTAAAATGGTGTTTAAAAAAATAATAACTGCTTTTATTCTAGCCAAAATAAAACAAATAAGACTTTCTCCAGAAAAAAAAAATTATCAGACATTCTGTGAAAATGTCCTTGCTCAGTTAAACATCATATAAATATTTCAAAAAGAAGAAAAAAAATCAAAGGGGGGCTAATAATTCTTACATCAACTGTATATATATCCATGCCTAATATCCGATGACCAGAAAGTGAATAATTTTTATAAATTGTAAAAATGTTGGTAATGGTATTTGTGATGCAGCAATTCCAGAGACAGATGTGTATACTATGATTTAATATAAAATTCACCTTATTGTGTGATGTGACTAAAAAGTGGTCATAAACAAATATTTTCTCAATTCAAATGAGTAGCGGCTTGGACCCTGAAAAAGTATTCCCTACATCAGCGATACATCTGGACAAGCGGATTGCCTCTTCCTCATGCTGCTGCTAATGCATTAAACACCTTTAACCAGAACTGGGCTATTATACTTTAGTTTAGTTCACTTATCTTTTTGTTTAGCCTTTAGTTTATTCTTGTATTTCTTATTGCTTCTGGTCTCTGAGGGCTGCCAAACAAATTTCCAGTGTTTTATTATTACTATGACAATAAAGATTCTTTATCCTTTATTCAAATGTGTTCATATGGCAGCTGTATTGCTCAAACACTGTATAAAAGGGTAAAGATATATAGAGTAACTACCCTGGGTCCTTGTGTGGGTGGGAAAAAGCTGGGTTAGATTAAGGGCGCCTACACTTTTATATTGCATCAGAAAATGCTGTGAATACATCGATTTCAATAGCATTGAAGTCAAAAAAAGCATGAGGGAAACAATGTTTTTTTCCTATGAAAGTGACAACTCTGAGCCAATGGGAATATCAGTAAGGCATGTTCAGGAGCATGTTCCTGCTTGATTTCAAACTGTCATAACTCTTTTATACCTTTAAACAGGTGTAAACAGTTTCCACAGTACTAGGAAATTGCAGTTAAAGTGCAGATGTTATGTCATAATTTGTACTGTTAGTCAAAGTCATTACTCAAATTTAAAAGTAAACACTTTTTTTAGATTATCAATTGACTATAAACATGAGACTAAAGACGTTTTAGTTGTAGAATGTTTGATGCATAATCAATGCTACTAAGAAAGACATTTTGCTGTCAAGATCAGTGTTTCATCCTTTGCTCTACACACATACTGACTACTGAAGAATCAAGTACTTGATTAAACTATATTTTTCTACAGCAATGGTTATTAATAAAACTCTAAAACGTAAGTCTGTGTTTGAACTAGTTCACCTAAAAACTAATAATGTCATGATTTACGTATTCTAATTCTTTGATGTCTGGATAACTTTTTTTTCATGGAATGCAACAATTATTGATTTTGTTCTTACAACAAAGGTGAATTGAGACTATAGTCACCAAGCTAGATTTCAAAAACAAGTATATGCAATAACTAAATACATCCCTCTCTGTTATTTTCAAAAAGGCTTATAAGGCTTTGTAAGACCTCTACATAACTTTTATGAACCTTTATGATGCTTTCCTGTTTCAATACTCTATAATGCTTTATAGGCACAGAACTTGAAAACTTGAAGTTAGGGCTGCACAGAATATCCTTTCCGCATCGATATCGCAATGTGTCTTTCCACTATAGTCACATGGCAAGATGTGTTGTGTTAAGTTTACATAGACATTAGAATGAAATTATTTGTCTATCTAAGTAAGACATTAATATGATTCAAGTGTTTACAAGAGTTTCATGTAATTTCAGGTGTTTAATTTTTAACTTGTCGACTTTAACTACGGTTTGGCACTTTCACTTTCATTCAGGAACATTTTATTCATGATTTTCGATTTCTGTATAGTTTGATTATGACCTTGCCGGTTCATTCCGCTGTGGCGACCCAAGATTATTAAAGAGACTCAGCCTAAAAGAAAATGAACGAATGAATGATTTTGACCTTAATCGGATTAAATGAATCAATCGCTTTTTACATCGTAGACTCTTAATCAGAGTATTGTCTTAATCGTATTAAAATCGTATCATAGTTGATCAGAAACCACAGGTTAAACAGTTACAGGTCACTGCAGAATTGAACCATAATATATTGAAAGATTGTCATTTGTATGCATTTTTATTAATTCCAGGAACTGTTTGATCATTTCAAGATAAAGCATTTTAAGTTTAAAGCGTTCAGGCACAAAAAAAATTGTGTGATTTGTAACTAATAAATATTATTTTTACTGGCCTATTTAAATGATGAAGACTTATTCGTTGTTATTTTACATTTAATTATTCAATTAATTTATCTAAATACTGTTAGACTCCCCCCAAAAAACCACAAATCATGGGCTCTATTTTAACAATGTAGGTGCAAAGTCTAAAGCGCATGACGAAAAAGCATTAATAAAGGCATGTGCGTAACCACTTTTGCTATTTTAAGAATGAATATATAAGCTCTGCGCCCCTGCGCATGGTCTAACATGGTTGTGCTTATTATCTTAATGATATCTGGATGTGTTTTGAGCATAACGTGCATTAAACTAATCAGAGTCAGTTGCATCCCACCTTGGTTGCTTTGTACATGGCGGTCTGTAAGTGAAAAAATTGAACACTTCACTAGTGAGAAAACAGACTTAAACAGAGTTAAACAGACCATCTGCAGCACAAGGATAGAGAATGAGTCTCCTCCATTTGGCCTCTTTACTTCTCTTTTACTTCTTTACTTTGGTGGATAAGGAAACAGCTATGTACGCACTCCACTGAAGACATCTATTAGCCTACATATTTAATTTGGTTTGTTAAGCACAAAGATTTGCTTCAAAACTATTTATAAATTCAGATCTAACTTCCAGCAAATGAACAAATGAAAAATAATTGCGAAATGTGGTAAAAAAAACACATTATAGTTATATTCAAACACACATCCTATGCCCCATATGATCCAAAACCTGACTGGTGTACAAATCTAAACCTGTTTTTATTAAAACAAATATAAATATGCATATTATTAATACAACTACTACTAATAATATTATACAAAAGCAAATTGTCATGAATAAACTAAAATAAGCATGAATAAACTGGTGAAATTGTATTCATATTGCAATATAAACAGCAGAGAAAAAAGACGCAATGTCAGATTTTTCCAATATTGTGCACCCTACTTGGATTCCTCCATTCCCTTTCATTGTCATCAAAAAAATGTATGAGCAATTTTTTTTTTCCTTGAAGAAAGCAATACAGGTTTAACAAGTAACAATGATGGTGGGAAAACTGTGACTTACTTTTTGGTGAAATATTCTTAAGTGCCATTGTTACATTAAAATAATTATGAATGACACTTTAAACAGGAAGTGAAGCAACATTTATTTTGGGCCTTTTAGTCATATTAGTATAAAGAAACACTGTTCATTTTACTGTTTTATTTGGATGACATTTAAGGCTAAATGACATCTATGTACTTTGTAACACATAACAATGTGATACTTTCATAGTGAAATACTCTTGCTAAAAAGTTTACCTCTGCCCTTAAAGCATATCTGATCAATTTCATCAGTGCATCCCTTGTGTGTTGGCACCATAAGAGAGCAGTTTGGTGGGAATTGAGCCCACAGAAAGCAGATTTCCACAGAACTGAAACATCATCATGATGTTGGAAGCAAGCCCACATAAATGGCTTATTTGATAGCAAAAATCCCAATAATTCCAGTTAATTTTCCTTTAAAAAATCAGCACACATCATGGAAAGAAAGTTTGCCAACTGTGTCTAAGCCTGTGCTTGATGAATGCCATATCAGAAGTTCCACAATGACTCCTCGAGATGACCTCATTGGTTTTCTTTCATTACAAAACAGCTAAGCAAAAGGGTTGAGTCAAGGCACGTTCTGACATTGTTCTTTGTCTCCTTGTCAGCTCACGAAAGAACTGTATTAAGATCACATATCAAGATTATTGCAAATGCCCTCTTGGCTGTTTATTACTCACAGTGCTTCAGCATGGTTCAATGGTTTTAATGTTGCATGCCATAGGCTTTGCATTCAAAACACTAGATAAATGACAGGATTAATCACGTTTTAATATTACCAACAAACGTTTGTCCATACATTGGAGACTTATTTGATTTCTTTGTTGCAGGATTGTATTTTACTTCCATGCCAAAATCAGCTATTGTAACTTTTGCATGACATCATCTCGTTTCCAATCCTTTCAATGTGTGAGTATATGTGGTAGTACTTGCCTAAAGCCATCTGTAATAAATCAAAGTATACGAAGAAAATAAAAACATCTATTAAGGGTAGTCAGTTTACTTGGAGCCATGGTAAAAAATAAAAAACACCCCCCGGCAGCTATTTACACATAGTAGACATGCAGGTACAGGTCCTATGTAGCCTACTTGAATGGGAAACTTCAGAATCCGTTGGTTGTGCTTACATTTTATGAGATCTAACATACATGGCTTTTGTTTATTACATCTTTTAATGCTAAAATCAGAGTAGCATCTTATTTGTTTAGTTTATAGTATGGTCAGCTCAAGACCGACTATCGTTTTACCAAATAAGTGGCATTGTAAGTCCCCACACTTTTTAGCGCAATACTTTTTTTAACAGAACGCTGCATGATTTATAATGTGATATTTGTGCATCATTATTTGAAACATTCCCCCTTGCACGCTAGCAAAAATCATTCTTTAGCCTTTTCTCTCAGAAAGTTATTTGCACAAAATGTCTTTGTATTTGTTTTAACTAAAGTTGTAGAAACCTGAATCCACCGGCATCTGGTGTTTTTGTGATATTCAGTTGTTTGTAGTTCTTTTTAGGCCTTATTTTTTTTTCAGACTGAGAAAACAATTGACTAATTCAGTGCTGACACCTTGTAGACATTAACATGTACAAAAGCAGTACACCTGAAAAAAAAAGTAATTACTCACTTACTTAAAAAAGTAAATAAACCTGTTGTAATTTGAAACTGTTAGTTTGACTTAAGTTTTACAATCATGTACATAGTTCATTTCAAGAGTTCAAACTAAGTTGATAATTAGTTATAAAGCGTGTTTGGCATACTGTCCTGGGAGAGAGCCCGGAGCCTGTAAGAACCTCGAGCACGGGCTTTCTCCTGTTTGCAGGTTGAGAGGGGAGATTGAGCTCAGGTAGATCTCGAGAACTCCCCTGCTTATTTATGGCTAATGGCAGATCAGGGATTGCTATGGAGAGCTATACTGCTGATTAAAAGTTGATCAATGGTGCCAATTTGGTTTGGTCAATTTACCTATGTCGCATGTCTTTGGACTGTGAGAGGAAACCGGAGAACCTGGGGGAAACCCATGAGCGTGCGAAGAACATGTAAACTCTGCACAGAAATGTCAACTGGCCAAGTAAGGACTTAAACTGGTGACATTCTTGCTATGAGGCAACAGTACTAACCAATGGGCAACCGTGCCACCCTGTCAAGGAAAGGGGAGGAGTAGGGGTGGAGGGGAGATTCTTTTACTTCACTTTACTTCACTTATTAAGAACTTTAAGGCAGTTGGTTTGCTCACTTATTTTAATTAAAGTCAACAAATCATATTAAAAGCAACATGTTCACTCACTTTTTAAAGTCAACAAAAGCTGTGCACATGTACTTTTGAAGGTCAAGCTGTGTACTGCGCTCATAGCAAAATTTGTTTCAGTGTCAATGTACTAGGGGTGGACAATACATCATTTCAGCATGGATAACGCAAGTAGTGCACATTACTAAATTATAGTTGACCAGGAAACAGGATGTTCATGTCTGGTGACTAGGCTGGCCAATCCTGGAGCACCTTGACCTTCTTTGCTTTCAGGAAATTTGATTTGGAGGCTGACGTAATTCTGAAGTATTTATGTGAGAATGTTGGGTCCATGTAGGTTCCAATAGGTCTTCTGCAGTATTTGTTATGATTGAGATGCAGTTCAACAGATGATTCATCTGAAAAATTATGCAACTTTTTCAAATGATCAACTAGAAGTAAAGTTATTATTTGTTGCTTTTACAACTGGGATCAACAACAAGACTTTTGTCAAGTAGTATACATTTCAAAGTGAAAAGAAAAACAAGATTTACCTACCCTGCTGGCAGATAATTTTACTTGTTTTAAATAAAAAAAACCTCTTAATTTTGACTTATTTCTTCAAAAGGTAAAAATAAAACAATATTTTGACTTTATCGAATTAAAAAATATATATATTTTGACTAGAAACGAGAAAAAGCAAAGCAAAAAAGCTTTTTTGCATTGTGATTATTTCATTTCTCTACCTGAATACCATTTAACTCCCCAGAAAACCATCAAATAATGCTATTAAAACTATCTTGTGCAACTGTATTCATATCACAGTATTCAACATAAAAAATAAAACACTGCAATAACAGATTTTTTCTATATCGTGCAACTGTACGCATAATACATGTAAAAAGCACTATAATATACTTTGGACCTTGCACACAAGACATCTAAATTCTTTTTGATTTAGTGGAACATTCTGTTTTCAAGAATATCATCTCTTTCAGTGCACTGTTTCAGTGGTCTGAATTATTGTAGAAAAAACAGTCAACAGATCTCAGTTCATGGAGACCTTGTTTGATCTTCTGCCTTAACTCATCTCATCATGCCACTAAACTAGCACCACAGTGAGGTTTCTCTCTTCAGATTCTACTGCTCTGACATTTGGAGCTCTGGAATGGTATTCGTGCCTGCATAGACAAATATTGGGTCTCATCGTCCCTCTGACCTTGAAAGCTTTTGTACCATGATTGATGATATTTCACAATTACATTGTGTTTTTCAAGCATAATCCGTTATACAGGGAATAGTCTACTCTCCCTGTGCTGCAGGTCATATTTGTTGTCAGTATTTTTGCTATGTCATTATTGCTAAGAGTTTGTGGACTGTTTGAAGTCAAGCAGGTTATCAGAACATTTCTAATTGGTCACAGATGAGGAGATATGACTACTTACATAATCAGTGGATCAGTTTTTTGTTGTCTATGTAAAGCTAAGGGCATGTGAAAAAGAAATCAGATATTTATCCAGAAAAGATCATTTTTAATACTAAATTAGTTTGAGGGAGTTGCACCATGCACATAGGGTTGTATTGTACAGTAGCAAAGGGCACCTTTGACTTCAATTGTAAGCAAAGTATACACTTTCAAACGATTAATTTTCAACAGATGTTATGAACATATACAGTAACATAAGGGTACGACAAACTGTGATCATCAGTTTTGAAGAAAGTTACCTTTAAAAGTAATGCATTACAATATTGAGTTACTCCCCCAAAAAGTAATAACTTTCATTACTTAGGCCCAATCTCGATTCTACCCCTTAGTCTTTTCCCTTACCCCCTACTCCTCATTTCATGTGAAGGGCTAGGAGACAGGTGTCCTAATTCTCTTTAGCTTGAAGGTGTAGAGCTAAGCAGAAGGGCTAGATAGCCATTGAAACAGATTTTTTTTATGTACCACACTTGAAACCAAGGAGTAATACAATTTCCCAGAATACGCCAGCTACAATGGCAAAATGTCGGCACATGAAATGCACAAATTAGTGTCACTATTATGAATTTTTACAACAAGCAAGCATGTTTTAAATCAATTCATGACACCGTTTGTGTATTACGAAAAAAAATACAAAAACAAAAACCGCAAAATTTTGCTCTCTTTAATCCCTAATAAGCTCCTGTATCGTAGTCACCCAATATACTTTTACATCTGATTTTCGATTATACTCGAACACCATGTCAGAAATGTTTATAAATACCAAAAATAAGATAAATACCAAACAATAACGCAACTAGAATAACTACAGCATTCGCCATCTTTGATCTAGTATGAAGTAAGAGATTGCGATGACATATGATGACATGTGCAGGTGTTGTAGTAGTGTCCCATTTCTTAGGGGTAAATTTGAATGGAAGGGGTAGGGGTGCAAAAATAGAATCGAGATCGGGCCTTAGTTTTTTTTTTTTTATTATTTATTTTATGGTAAGTAATGCATTACATTACTCTTGCGTTTCTTTTTATTCCCTGGATGAGGCTTGATCTTTTTTTCGTTCCTTTTTTAATAGAGCAGTTCTGAAATTAACACACACTGTATAACCTACACCTTCATTTACCTTTAAAACCTTTTAGCCAGCACTCACTTTTGGTGATTAACACCTACCTAAATTTAAATAGTAACAGTTCTTGACCCCAGTAAGCTACAAACAAAAACAAAAATAGCTATCATTGGAAATAAGACATTACATTATGAGATACATTATGGGGGCGACGCAGTGGCGCAGTAGGTAGTGCTGTTGCCTCACAGCAAGAAGTTTGCATGTTCTCCCTGAGTTTGCGTGGGTTTCCTCCGGGTGCTCCGGTTTCCCCCACAGTCCAAAGACATGCGGTACAGGTGAATTGGGTTGGCTAAATTGTCCATAGTGTATGAGTGTGTGTGTGAATGTGTGTGTGGATGTTCCCCAGAGATGGGTTGCGGCTGGAAGGGCATCCGCTGCGTAAAAACTTGCTGGATAAGTTGGCGGTTCATTCCGCTGTGGCGACCCTGGATTAATAAAGGAACTAAGCACGACAGGTAAATGAATGAATGAAGTACATTATGAAGTATTGACAAAAGAAAATTTGTATTGTGTTCAATATTTGTTTTCCCGTATACAAACACAGGAAAACATTAATGTAATGACCTAGAAAAAAATATGCTTTGAAAGCCAAGTGTCTTGTGATTTTATATTTTAAATTTGATAAAGATAGCATGCAAAATAGGGTTTCTGTGAAATGATTTTTGAGGCTATATCTGTGTCTTTCTCTCCCTCATCTGCAAATGTAGACTATATTTTCTCAAAAATGACCTTCCCAAACTAAAACAGTAACATTTGCTGAATATTTTGGTCTACATTCACAGTTCATGTATCTTTGGAAAGAAGACACATTTGGCTTTATTATCCATCATCTACAGTATATAATGCTTAAAATGAAAAAAAGTTATAGATGCTTAAAAACACGTCAAAAAATATATATATTTTACAATAATGTTGTCTAAGAACTTCCTTACTCCAGATTTATACATGCCTTATATAGAGATTATTGAAACTTTAAAGCAATGTGTTTGCTACTTTTTTACTATTTGTCTTAAGCAAAATCACTATCCATTGAGACAATCCCCTTTTCTTGGATGTGTTCAAAATAACAAACACATTCTGACTGTGTTATTCATTGTGACTAATTTTAATTTAGCAATTTATTTTTTAAAAGCTAATTAATTAAACTATTACTTATTTTTTAAAAGTAATTTATTACTTTACTCGTTTCTTGGAAAAGCAATATTATTGCATTACCCCAACATACGCACATTTTTTTTGTATCGTTATTCAATTCAACAAAGTAAGTTTACACAATAAGCTACATTACAAATTAATAATAAATACAATAATACAATAAAATAATAAATAAATGAGCGACACTTAATTCAGAAAAAAATGAAAACTAAAAAAAAAAGAAAAATAAATACATATAGTGGTTCTGAGTGGAAAATTCTTCTCTTAAAATTCTCTTAAATTCACATGCTAAAGTATGTCAGTGATTGTTCCTGAATGACAATGTTCATATTCTATTTTTCTATAATAAATATTCTCATTGAAGAGGTAGTTGGAGACATTTCTTGATGCATGGTTTTGTCAGCCATGTTAAATTTATGCAGTCATAAATAATAAGTAAAGAGAGCCATCATAGAGGACAATCTAACAGAATTACAAAAAGGGCCAAAGCTGTATGCAGCACTACACCTGTAATGGTTAAAAATGACTTTCAAATAAATTTTAACTGTAGACATCATAGATCACAGCATTTAACAAGCGACTGACTGAAAGTGACCATAAATATCCTTGAACATTACAAATCTGTATTTAATGCGAGCCCTCCTAAACACCCAGAAAGCACTCTGATTTATCCGCCATATATGTATTCCTGCCTGCACGCTAACATCAACTACCTTGCAGACATCAGTGCTATCAATTCCCCATTTTTTTACTGCAGGATGTGATAAGGCAGTTAAGCTTTTTACCTTAGACAGTTAACTTGCTTTACAGAATACCATTCAGTGCTGTGGGACACTTTCCCCCTCTCAGCCTTATGTTTTACGTATGGCCACATTAGGTGTCCCAGATGGTCAAGCAGACCGGTGGCCACACGCTCATTTAAACAGCCCGTATCTTCTCATGCAGTCAGTTGTGGACCTGACAATGATTAATTGGGGTTTACGGGATTATTTGCTTCAGCGAGCCCTGAACTGCAGACCTCAGATAATTGCACGAGGTGACAGCGAGGCTGTCCCGCAAGAGTTTCATGGGATCCGACGCAACAAGGTTTACTAGGTCACCCATTGTTGTTATCTCTGTACGGTTGTAGAATAAACAAGTTGTGACCTATGTGGGATTTTAAGGTATTGGAGATAACCAAGCCGTTCCAAGGTGCGGAGGATTTTGTAGACAAAGATGCCACTGGCAAACAGGCCTAGACGTAGATCAGGTCTGGACACTTGATGACAGCGAGTCAAAAAAGTCAAACTAGGATACAAGTCAGTGCACATGATAAACAAATCAAAACACACAAGTGTTGTTTCTCCATACTTTCTACAATCTCACTTTAACATGCAGAGACACGTATATTAGTAAACCATTCATTTATTCACTTTCCTTCAGCTTGGTCTCTATTTCAGAGGTCACCACAGCGGAATGAACTATTCCAGGATATGTTTTACACAGCAGATGCCCTTCCAGCTGCAACCCAGTATTGGGAAACAACCATACACACTCATACACTACGGACAATGTATTTTATTCAATTCACCTTTAGCACATGTCTTTGGACTGTAGGGGAGCATCCGGTGAACACTGGGAGAACATGCAAACAGAAATGCCAACTGGCTTAGCTAGGACTCAAACCAGTAAACTTCTTGCTGTGAGGCAACAGTACTAACCACAGAACCACCGTGCCACTCTATTGGTAAACCATTTAATAAAGGTTAATAAACAATATTTTATCAATTATTAATATTAATTATCAATAAACAGTTTGAGTGAACATTGTAGCTCTGTGATACGTTTCTAGTTACTGTAGCACAAAACAACTCAACTAGTGGGTCAACCAGTTTGGACACTTGGTCAGTATTTTTTGTATTATATATTGATTCTGACTATTTGACAGGGCCGGATTAACCAATGGGCCTTATGGGCACAGGCCCAGGGGCCCGTGCGCACTAGGGGCCCCTGCGAGGGGGGAGAAAAAAAGACAATGTCGGAGTGTCTTTTTAGGCTAATTGCAAATAGCGCATGTAGTTAGACTAAGCTATTCAGGGTTTACGCCCATCGATGCCTGATTGATAGGACAAGATGAGTGAAGAGCACTGTCTTAATACAGTCGCAGTGGCGCACCTTGTAAGGCACACGGCATCATCTTTTGATGCGATTAATCATAACATCGGTTCGAATCCACCATCAGCTGACCTCGTGCTACTTTTTTTCTCCCCATTACATATCAGATTGGAAATATATTTATTTTTAACAGGAAAGAAACATTTTTTAAAAATAATGCAAATTGTGATATAAAGTCACAAGTGTCTCGTGGGTATTTAATAATGTTTAGCCTTATTATAGGCGCCTGCCGCGCCTCCCTCTCTTCAAAAACTATATTGCTCAGACAACTGTATTTCCTCTGAGCAAAAAAATCGCGATCACATATTAATATTATTATTATATTTAAATTGCCTTTCTTTCTTTAGTTAAACAGAATGCTGTAATTGGTCAAGCGCGGAAACATCAGTTTTGTAATAACCCGCACTAAACTGAGCGGACTTTAGTGTAACGTTATATCTGTCATAGATCAAAAATGAGTGGACAAGTGGATTTAGCAAACGCAAGAGAAAGAGGAGAGGAGGCATCTTTATTGAGGCATTTTCCATACACACCTTCTTTAAACAGACCCATGATCAGGAGAATGAGGGTACAGAAGAAGACGTTATGCTAACTTTAAATGATGAGTAGCTAGCATTAACCAGGCGGAGGAGGCTAACGGCAGCGCAGCGCGGACTGGATTCATCGTGTGAGAGACAGACAGAAAGGGAGAGAGAGAGAGAGAGAGAGAGAGAAAGGCCCAGAAGAGGAGAGAGAGGGGAGAGAAGAGGTATAGTGTGTGTGATTTCGGATACTTTTAGGTTTATAATCAAGTCTTCATCACGAGAAGAGTAGAGAAAATACAGGGAGAGGAGGAGATACAGTAAATCAGTGTTTGTATTATGAAAGACTCAGATTCATAGAACTCAGATTCATAGAACTGGATTGGAGAAGCATTGTGCGTTATATGCCATGGCAATAATATGCTTTATAAGTTTGTAAAAGCAATACATTAAAATACCCTTAAAAAAAAAAAATAAATAAATAAATAAATATATATATATATATATATATATATATATATATATATATATATATATATATATATATATATATATATATATATATATATGTAGTTTTATTAGTATTTTTATTTAATGCATTGAAAAATAATTTAAATCTTTGCAGACTATAAATACATATGTACTATATATCATTTATTTAAATATGTGGGCAACAAATTAGATTTATTTTATTTAAAAATTATTATATTATCCTTATTTTTTAAATTCAACTATAGGGGTGCGGCCAGGTAGGGGGCCTTACAAGATAATGTGCCCAGGGGCCCCTGAGTTCTTAATCCGGGCCTGCTATTTGAGGAAAATTCTTATGCAAATATTTGCCACGAAATACACCGCTAAAGTAGCATCCTAGCCAGTGCTTAATTTGTGCAAAAACAAACTGGATCTGACACCTCTGAAATCCTATCCGGCACCTCATTTTACCAATCCCCCTCCTCACATGCAGCCCCGCCCTACCCTGCTCTGCTCTTCACTTTCTTCCGCGACTCCCCAACCCTCTTCACTTTTTCTTTGCAACAACCCCCCCCACCCACCCATCCCCTCTCCTCCTTTCATCCGCGACTACTCAACCCCTTTTCGTGAAGCACCCAACCCCATCCCCTCTCTCCCTCTCTTCGCTTCAGTCCGCAACACCACTCCCTCCTCTGGTAACATGCTGGATCCATTCTTTTCGGGGACCTCGCAATTTACAAATTAAGCACTAGTTCTAGCATGAAGTGAATCTTTTTAAAGTTTGCTAAAAAAGTTTAATTAGGTGCGTTTGCATCAAGTTGTTAGAGTGACTGACTGTGTATTGGTAACCTAGTAACCAACAGTAAACAAGGCAAGCATAATGTATACAATTGATGAGTGATGTCTGAAATGTTTGCTAAATCAGTTTTATTTGGTAAATGTCTTTCCATCTACCATTATTCACATCCTTTTTTCAAAACATTCATATCCACTACAAGCAAGCATAACAATTTTTTTGCTAATTAAAATTTGCCATTTACATCAGTCGTTTTTTAATACGAGACTTCTAGATGAGAAATAACAACAGGTCATGGAACCCTAGCTACTGGCTGTAATAAATTGAGGCAAAAAGCCTACAAACTGCTGTCACATTGAACACAAAGTGACTGATTATCTACAGCAAGTTGATGCCAGCAAGTTTGTTACAACCAAAACACAAACTATCTATCATTTTTATGACTGCGATAAATGCTTAAACTTACCATCGAGTGACTTTCTGTTTGCAGTTTCTTGCCACATAAATTCCTTTTAATGTTTTTAGTTTCGGTTACTGTGGATTTTATAAGATCATTCACTGTTCTCAGACACCAAACATTACCAACCACTATGCATAAGTTAATTCCTGAATGTTCTTCTTCAGCAACTATATTGATTTTCAAAGCAGCTTTCTATGCTATAGCGCCACCAGCCTTGCCCATTTGTGCAACTGCAGCAGCTCCAGCCATGTGATCTACTGCTCCAAAGCGATCTCACGTAATTTTGGATTTAGTGGCTAATTTGTATGAATTTGTACAATCTAATTTATACAAGTTAGTATGATTAGCTCATCACTCAATGGCGGTTGGGTTGGGGGGACGGGGGGGAAGTTGTCACACCTCCTTTTTATAACTAAATATAACTATAACTATAAATAATATATAAATAATATAATCGTAACTATAAATAATAAACTGACAAAACTTAAGATCAGTCTGAGTGCACAAATTAAATTTAATATAATTTAATCATTTAAAGCTTACTTCAAGTTACAAGTATATGGGACGGTAACAGTTTTCAAGGTATACCGCGGTTTGGAAAAGTTAAGGTTTTAAAATGGCCAAAATTTTCTGTTATACAGTTTGGTATATGTACAATTTTTATTATGTTTTTTTCCCCAGTTTTTTTTTTAAATGTTTTTAGGACAACAGTATATACAGCAGAAAAGATATCCAAAGATGCAGTTTTAAATGGTAAAAAAATCGTTTTTTGAAACTAATAAAAACAGCAGAGGTCAGTGATTGATTTGATTTAGCCTGACATGTTTACTGTTGCAAATTATTTAAAATGTTTCCCAAAATAAATTATATATTGTGTTCAAAGAGGGAAAAGTTGTTGTTTTTTACCCAGATATTATAAGAATATATTTTAGAGCAGTAATCACAATACCATGAAACTGTAATATTTTAACCAAGGTTGTCCTACCATCAGAATCGTATACCGGCCCATGCCTACAAGGCTGCATTTATCTAATGAAGAATAGATTAAAATAGGAAAATTGTGCAATATTATATTCTCATATATTATATTTTTGTGGAAACAGTGATACTTTTTTAGATTCTTTGATTCTTAAGCAGCAATTTCAGTTTGGTGACAAAATTGACTTTTAAAGAGCAAGATAGTCTACCTGCCTCGCCTTTCCAGTTCCATATAATTTGATCTTTGATCTATGATTCTGTTTAACCACATGATTCAGTTCAATTTTGTTAATGACAAACTAAATAAAAACACAATCATAATGTAATCTTCACAAGAAAAATAAACATTATTTTATTTAACAACCCTGATTTTCTGAAAAAAAAAGATATTCTTGCTATTCAATCCAATTTGATATCTAGAATATTTGTTTTCAGAGCTTTATAGAATAATATTAACATTTTACTCAAAGCCACCTGATAAATGAAATATATATATATATATATATATATATATATATATATATATATATATATATATATATATATATATATATATATATATATATATATATATATATATATATATATATGAGCAAAATGACTGTTTCCATGGACTTTGAGCTTTATCTGCTGATTAAATCAGATGATCAGAAGTATGACTCAGACTGGTAGAATCATCCCCTTTCTCTCTGTGACTACTGTGTCTAACACACACACATCTGTACCTTTATCAGTGATATTGCTTCTGACAAATGGGATATGATAGCATTTAATATGTCACATAATGAAAAGGGGCTGAATTTTGAACTGAATCACTGGTTACTAATTTACAAATGACAACTACTTCACAACTCACCCTTATGTCGTCATTGCGTTCCGGTCAGATCGGCTGCTGACGGCGCTATTAATCACCGTGTTGTTGCTCAGGTAACTAACAGCAAACCCTGAGCAAACATGACATGTTGACATCTGTAAACAGATATTTACATGCATTGCGCTTCCCTTCAGACTGAGATTTCCTGAGTGTCTTTTAAGATTCTGAACTGATTTGTTGAATTCCAGAGTGTGATAAAATCAACACGTCTCTTATAAAAAACAAGTAGGGACTGAGTCTCAACATGGGACAGCCTGCCCAAGCTCAGAATTTGCAATGAGTTTGTCAAAACCTGAAGACCAACTTTTGTCTGTTATTGAATATGCTGGGAAAGCAGATGTAAAATGTGCATTTTAAAACATTTTAGTGTTGAAGAAGAAGGACTGAGTTGTTGTATCCATGGAAATGTAGATAAAAAAACATGTCAGCAATTTTGGTTCACGTGATTACAGCAATTATCTTGTTCAGAAATGTTAAGCCTCATAATGGGCTGAGATAAGATAAGAAAAATCATTAAATATGATACCATGAAATGTAAAAAAATTCAGATAAGATAGAATTTTTTAGTGCTCTCATAGCAAAGAAAATTCACATTAAAAAAAAGGATTTATTTGTGCTCAAATTATGCAAGATTTCGATGAATCATCCATTTTTTTAAATTAAGTCTTGACTTTGTTTTTAGTTGCTATGTTTCAGTTCTTGTTCTGCTAACTGCCATCTTTGTGTACTTTGTCTAGTTTCTAATCCGAATGACCTTTATGAGAGTTGGCTTTTGTTATCTAGATAACAATATATGCCTTGTTTTGCTAGTTGCCAACTTTTTGTCTTTTATCTAGTTACTAGAATCCAATTATGTTTGTTTGTTAGTTCGCTTATGGAGTGGTCGCCACCTTTTTTTGTTTTAGTTGGTGTAGTTACCTTAAGGCATCAGATACCCTAAAGTTTTCGGTTTGATTTCTACATTTTCCTTTGGTTAGTTAGTTAGTTAGTTAGTTAGTTAGTTAGTTAGTTAGTTAGTTAGTGGCAGGGTTCTTATGGGTGCTGAAAATCCTGGAAAATGCTTGATTTTTAATACAGTGTTTTCAAGGTTAGAAAAGTGCTTGGATTTTGGAAAAAAGTTTTTGAACCTGGTTGAATTTGCAGGGCTTGAAATTGTGACTGTTTTGGTTGCATATGTGCACAATTTTATCTATGTAACCTCAACATATATTTGGGAGCATTTGTGCGAGTGCATAAATTGTTGCCGTGGACCAGTTTTCATTGCAAAATGTTCACCACATAATAATAATAAGCTAAAACAATCTGAATTTGAATTGTGTTAAATTGAATTATTAACAATTGTTAATAATACTGATTATGTCCTATTAGAAATGTTTTGAATTTGTATTTCTTAACTTGATTATTGAACATCTGAAATTTAAGACAACTTAATTTTTTGTGTCAGATATTTATAGAGATATTTTTAAACCTGAAACAACAATCCAATGACTGTAAAGAAAAAATAGCAATGCACATGAAATATCATGAACGACTGGTCATGAAAGGTTGGTACTACACCCAAACAAAATCTGACTGTAAGCTCATTTCTTGAGATATCAATTTTAGGTAGAAAGAGATCAAACTTAAAAGCATACTTCATCCACTAACTAAACTTTTTTTAAATTTATTTATTTATTTTATCATTTTTGGGTAAACTATCCCAATAAATCTATGCTCTAAAGTGTTCAAGAATTTTTTGTTTTTTAAAATAGCACAATAGATTTAAATGTGAAAAAGTACATACAAAATATATAAACGTAATTAACCGTGGTTATTAGGTGCTGGAAAAGCATACAAATGCACCTTGAAGGTGCTTGAAAAGTGCTGGAATTTGAAGTTGGAAAAGGTGTAAGAACCCTCTAGTGGGTTTGGCGTTTAATTGGGCTTGTTTGTTTTTGTTTAAGCAAGACTTTTGTTTGTTTTGCTTTTGATTTCTTTTTGTTTACATTTTTCTTTCAAATTTCCATTGTTTGTCCTCTTTTTCACCCAGCACTGCTATGATCTCACGTAAATGTTACATCTAATTCTTTTTACATCAAACATTTATTCATTCATTCTCCTTAAGCTTAGTCCCCTATTCATCTGAGGTCACCACAGTGAAATGAACCTACAACTATTTTGGCATATGTTGACCCAGCGGATGACCTTCCAGACGCAACATAGTATTGGGAAACACCCATACACTCCCACACATATTCTTACACAACGGTCAATTTAGGAGGAAACCCACACCAACATGAGGAGAACATGCAAACTCCACAGAGAAATGCCAACTGGCCCAGCCAGGACTCGAACCAGCGACAATGCTGGTCACTGAGCCACCATGCAACCTTAAATCAAACTCTTAACATTCATTTCAAGAGTTCATACTTAGATAGTGCTTGACTATTTAAGCTAGTTTGGCATGCTGTCCCGGGAGAGAACCCTGAGCTTGGTGATAGATGAGCCCAAGGCTCCCGCCTGGTCAATAAGCATTAGGAGGGATATGAGATCAGGTAGTTCTCGATAGCTCCCAAAATAAATCACTATTGGCGCTAATTTGTAGTATGTGCTTGTGACTTTAACTTTGCATGGTTTTTTGGGTGTGGGAGGAAACCGGAGTACCCGGAGAAAACCCACGCGAACACGGGGAGAACATGCAAACTCCGCACAGAGAGTATCGGTTGGCTCAGCTAGTGTTGATTCAATGACCTCCTTGCTGTGAGGCAACAGTGCTTGCCACTGAGCCGCCGTGACGCCCGAACTGAGGAGGAGGGAGAAGGGAAGGATGGGGGGTTTTTCCAAAAACGAAGATGAGGAATAGAGTTTAGGCTGAATATTTATATTAAATTTAGAGTGATCCGATTGGTTAGTTAGTGATTAGTGATATGGATCAGCTGTAGTCAATTCTATCACGTGCTCCTCTCGAAATTAGTTTGGGAAACTTCACTTATTTGTTTATTTAGTCTTCCTTAATCTCTAGTCATCTAGTTTGGCCGACTGACCATTCTTCACTAGATCTTGACCATGTCTGGCCTTGACTCACTAGTCTCTAATAGCTTGTGTTGAGATTGATTATTTTTCCAACAAGCATCTTTAAATATATGTTTGCAAATAGACCTGTCAGTGTAAACTCATGAGAGCATTTCCCTCAGGGACTTGGTGTTTTTCTCTGCCGTCTGGGTTATATAATAATGCAAATAAGCATATTGATGCCTTTGTTATTTATCTACAATGGAAAACTCATCAAGGCGTGTGTGTGTGTGTGTGTGTGTGTGTGTTGTTTCCTGCTTTTGTACATGCGAGAATTTATCCAGAGCATATGGAACACCTCAACAGAAGTCTCTCGAACTCGAGGGCAGTGTTGAGAGAGTGTTTTATATGGAGTGGAGAGATGAACATCAGGATGTGACAGGATAAGTGATCCAGACGCCCCGCAGGATGTTGTCGCTCAAGTCCAAGACCATCTGTTACTTCAGTTTGTGGCATTTTAGATTGAGTCCTGCTTTTGTGTGCTCAGGAAGGACCACTGAGTTCAGTGTTTTTACTCAGACTGAAATCAGAACAGACTAATACGGATGATTCTTGGTAGGGATTAAAACCCATTTCTGGAGGGAAAGAAAAAAGATATTTGATTTAAACTGTCAAAATCTGTATTCAAGAAAGACTGCTTTATCTTCCTCTTTGGCTTAAGAGTGGAGAAGTGTAGGAGGTTCATCCTGATTTACCCAAGCATTAAAACACCAAGGGCAAAGCTGTGATATCCCTAAAATCTACAGGACGTCATGTCAATGAGATCTCCTTAAGCAAGGGTGCTGGCTCTTTTAAAAGTAGGTGTAGAGCTACTTTGCGATGCCAGAAAGCTCTTTCACAGCCTTAGGTGAGAGCTTAAATGTACCACACAGTTTTGTGACTTATGTGCCAAGCAAATTATAACTTCTGGCTTGTTTCCACCTTCAGCAGATGGAGTGAGGTCTGAACTCCGCATCTTCCATCAATCGTGCGCCCTGAAGAAAGATGAAGGGCCGTGCAAGGCAATGAAGGACAGGTTTTACTTTGACATCGACACCGGCCGTTGTGAGCCCTTTGAATATGGAGGCTGTCAAGGCAATGCAAACAACTTTGAGACCCTGCAAGACTGCGAGGAAATGTGTCTTGTGACAGGTACGGCAAGTTTTACCTTACCCGTGCACTTCTGTGACCAATAAGCATTAAATTAACACAAATATCACCCCCTGCTCCATCAGAAAATGGTGAAATTCACTTAAAATAACCTTCAGATTCAACTCATCTTTCAGAATGAGGATCTGCTCTTTGTGTTAGTTATTTCATTTTCACACAGTATATTGGATGACCTGACCCAGACTCATGTGTCATGACTATATTCCAAACACTCTCTCTCTCACACACACACACACACACACACACACACACACACACACACACACACACACACACACACACACACACACACACACACACACACACACACACACACACACACACACACACACACACACACAGGCTATAAACCAAGCATTTCAGATAAGCCTATCTTAGGTTAAGTAAAAGGCTAAGATTACTAATATAGAATTGAGGAATAACTTATGAGTAACTGTGTTATATTGTGAATGAGTCAAAGTTTAATGCACTATGGAGTACTTGCCTTTATAGCTTTTATGAAAGTATATTTTATATAATTATAGGAAAGAAATGATAGTAAGAATTAATAAGTATTTTCAATAGAATGTAAAAGATATGAAGGTATTATCCGTGACGTCACCCATAGGTTTTTGAAGAACGCAAAAGAAGCTACAAGTATGCGTGGCCAACTGTCGCCATTTTGTTCATGAGTCATTGCATGACCGGGGGATACCAAACAAGGGCAAAGAGGCGGAGCATGAGCTAAAACAAATACATTCATTGAGATGGTATATAAGTATATAATTTCACTCACCTGGGAAATGGAGGCAACTTGAATAGTTTGTGAGCACAATTAAGTGCACACAGCATGCCATGTCACCTGATAATTGTAAAAAATAATTCCAAAAAGCAACTATGTAAAGCCACAAAAAACACCAGAAAAATATGATGTACATGCCGAGTTCAGCAGCTAATCAGCCGGAATCAGCTGAGGTGAAGTGACGCAAGACCTGTCACTCAATTGGCCACACCTTTAATTAAGCACTTAATATAAACAAATTGAATGAGTTATAAAAAAATTCAACCCCCCTTACAGTTGTTATGAAGGGTAATATTAGCTAAATGAACCAAATCGTTTTTTGTACCAAGCTGCAAACACCTTTTTTCTGCTGTAAAGTTGGCCATTTTAACAGTGGGCTCAATAGAAATCTGCTTTATTTTGGAGCCAGGACTAGCGGAATTTCAGTAAATTGCAGTTTTAGTTCCTTTCCATTAGCTTCACAAGGGAGAGCGGGAGGTTGCCGCTTGGTTGAAAGTACTATTAAAGTGATTGTTTTTTTCAGCATTCTAAAACTGAAACTAAATCTAAAATAAAACATACATTTTATTTGTAGACAAATAAATTAGAAAGATTGTCTTAACTAATGAGTGAATTATAGTTACAGTTCTGCAATGACAAAAGAAAAGAAAAAAAAAGTCTTTGGCATGTAAACAATAACAGCACGTTTGCGAATGGGTGCAGCAGAGTTATGTGGACATTGCACGTCATATCTGTACTTTACTACGCCTGGAATGTTGTATTGACCAATCGGGACCCAAAACCAGAACTGTTTGTTTTATAATCATAGATTTTAGATGCATTACAACACAGCATATACTTTTATGGGAACAGTGAAAAGTTCACCATGAGGGAGTGACTCCCAAACGGCTCATTACCAGCCCATAAAAAACAATAATGTAATGCATTGCTGTGTTACTGCAAATTACAACTCATTAAAGATTAGTTTACACACTCAGAAATAAAGGTACAAAAGCTGTTGCTGCGGCTGTACCTTTTCAAAAAGTACACTTTTGTACTTTACAGCTGCACATTAGTACCTTTAGGGTACACTTTTGTACCTTTAAGGTACTTTGAGGAACACATTTGTACTTTTAAGTAATAATACAATATGTACCTTTACAAATAGTAACAGAGATTGTTATTAGATGTAACCAGTGACAGGTTTTGTACCTTTATTTCTGAGAGTTCAGTAAAAAAAGTGTTGTTTATGACTTAAACTAAATTATATTGTAAAGAAAATTATATTGTATAAGACTAATTTGAGATTGAAAATTGTCAAGGATCTGTTAAGAAGTCATCAATGCTTTTAAACAAAGACATTATTGTGTGTGTAAAGGTGCAGGATGTAAGTTTCACACCCAGTGGTTGAACTAGATATTGCATGCTTGGTTCAAAACACAAGCTAGCACCGATTGCCAGATTGACAACAAACAAAAGCAGTGGGCCTGACTGCCAAGCCTAAAGGCAGATTTAAACCGTGTCGGACAAAGGAATATTTTCCATATTAAAAGGAGTTTTTGTCCTAACCAACACCTGAAATTTATATTTTAGAAACAGCTTCTTGCAGCTGAACAACAGAAAACTGCAACGATCACCTCAGGTACACCTTGTGTGCTTTATTCAGTGTTAAATGCTAACAATGTGAGTTTGAATATCATTTTACTTGACATTTATTGGCATACTACTGAAAGCAGCAGCAGATAGTTCACCTCAGATCCTGAAAATACAGTAAACTGTTTGAAATTTAACTTTAGAACTGTGCGAACCAACACACATCAGTGATTCAGCATGTGCAATTAATTTACAATCATTATTAAAGAGGTTTAATATGTATTATTAAATTATAAACTTTACTATTTTGTTAGAGTGCAGTAAGTGCACTATTCTGTGCTTCTGAAAGGCTGTATGTATATTTCTGTCGTGTTGTGTAGGGCGCAATCAGCCAAATTGCTTATCACTGCAAATCTGGCCACGTGGCGTGTTGTTAGGACACGGGGTTACAATGTATCCTGCTCACCTAATGTTTACATTTGTAATTTATATTATTTGCTAATTATTAACCACCTCGTGTGGAACTCTACTACTGTCCACCGGAGGTCACAGTTTTGGATGCAGGTGCATAATTTGAGAGTCTTTCTGAATGAATAAACGAAATACACAAAGGCAACCCGGGCAGCTGAAATATAATTGGCTAAACTGGCAGTGGGCAGGTTAAATGACCAAACAAAGACAGACGTTTCGGCACATAACGCACATTTACAAAGCAGAATAACTGACTTCAGCACTGATTTTCAGATAAACAAGTATGTTCACTTAGTAGGTTTCTTAAATATCTGCAAACATATTATGGTATTTTATGGTTTAGAAGAGTGTAAAACTTACATACTGTACAGGTCCGTGTATCATCCGTTCATTTGATTATTCCTTTTATTACGGAAAACGAAACATCAGAAAAACGATGAATATTTCGTTTTTCTGTTTATTTTGTAGGCAGAAAAAACGGAAACATCTGTTATTCTGCTTATTAACTTAAAACGAAATATTAAAACAAACACAAAACCAAAACGAAATAATGAGTCAAAAAATGGTCCGTGTACGGTCCGTGTACGTTTTGTTCATTTGTTTTCCATTTTCAAACGGAATAAAGGAAATTGAGAAAACGGCCGTTTTTCCGTTTTTCTTTTGCTCACGAGAAAACGAAAAAACGAGATTTTGGCTGGATTTTCGTTTTTTGGTTTAGGGTAGGAAAACGGATAAACGACTTTAAAATTCATTTTACACATGTAGGCGGTGCTGAAACGCCCACTTTCCTCTAATTGGTTAACCAAATCTGCGCTCGTGACGTCACCCTCAAAATAAAAGCCTTACACGCAGGCTTTTAATTATTATTATTTAATTATATATATAAACAAAGTTTACATATTCTATCATTTGAACCACACACAGTTAGCAGGCTTACATTCATTGCGTATGTATAAATTAAATAAAAACGTAAATCAGCAGTATTCTTAGACATTTGTCATTAAAATGAGGTCATAGTTCACTGCCAAGCTTCTTGCTGCTGTGTACCTGATGCAGAGCAAAGATAGCCATTTCCGAGCAGCACCTGGTTTACATGATTGTTTCAGAGCTATTGTAGGCCTAAATAATAGCCTACTCTGTATAAAATAATAATTTATTATTATTATTATTATTATTATTATTATTATTAGGCCTATTATTATTAGTATTGTTATTATTATTATTTACTTAGTTATTTAATGGTTGTAAGAACACAATGGACCCTGCATGGGGCTATAATAAATGGTACCATTTGTTTCTATTGGATTTTCTCCTATTTTAATTTAATATATGCCTTTAGCCTATTGTAAATATTTATTTGATAATTAATACTTTTTTATTGCAACGTCAAAGTAGGCCTGTCTTATTATTATTATTTTTTGTTATTATTTTGTCGTTGTTGTTGTTATTATTATTGTAGCAGGAACATAGCCACAGGTGTGGCAGAGTGTGCTGGTGCCACCCAAAGTGGCATCTTGCACCTGAAAAAAGATGCCTTCGCGCTCAAGCGCGCGCAAAAAACTTACACAGGCAAAAGTAATGATGAATGTGTTGAAGGAAAAAAAAACATTCTAATTATTTGTTAATAAAATAGTGCAACATTATTCTCAGTCAGTGTAGGCTGAAAAAATTAAGATCGCCAGCATTTCAAGGGTGGTTTTATTTTTAGTTCATTGCTGTGACGCGCTATATTTCACTAAGGCTGCATGAGACTGCGCATCTTGCTTATTTTCTCTATTTTACATACAGAACATATCATACAGTCCAGGTTCTACCGTTCTAGTGAGTGTCGGGCATTGCTTTACGGTGGTAAAGTGGATTATTTCTTGGCAAATTCATAATGATTCACTTTGTTTAGTAATAAATTTCATATTATAAAATAACTACATTTCAAGAATATGTTAACACTTTCAACTATTTAGGATTATTTATTGCATCAAAAGTAATTTCAAAGTAACATTAAATGTACGTATAAACTGCTTAATTTGTGTGTGTAAACACCTAAGATGCAAAAAGCTTATTTAGACCAGAATAGGCCTATACTAAATGCAACGGTCAATGTATGTAAACTTATGACCTAAAATGTCTTAAATGACTAAATTTAAGTCTTTTTAAGTTTTTAAATAATTTAAGTTTAACATAAATGATTTAAACTTTAAACTTCAAATCAACAGAGGATGGCAAATAAATTGTTTATTAAATGGAGGTCAGGTGTCTATCTTAATTATAATTATTAAATATTATGACACTACAGTGGTGTATTGGAGAGTACGCACCTTTTAATTAATTAATTTTAAATAAGTGGTTTATACTAAATAAAATGCAATGGGATCGGTGTGCAATGAATAGTTTGAAAACCCCTGGTTCAGACTAGACGAGCTAGCTGTCTGTGCGCTGCGCTAATAACTTGGCATTTGCTCTTTTCGGTGCTGCCAGATGCATTTATAATGCATAAAAAATAAAAAAGGTAATTCGGTAAAGCGCGCGATTCGCGCAGAAATAAGTGCACTATATGCATATGTCGAATTAAGTTCTCTTTTTCTTTAATTAAGACTTTTCCATTCGAGGAATTACAGTTATTAATAGCTTAGTCCTTATAAACGATCAGTTTATAAAATACACAATTTACGGATCAAGCATAATGAAGAATAAGAAGAATATGCAACGCATTATGATCCTTGAATGATCAGAGCGCATTTATATAAACTATATATTTTATATAATCCATAAATATTAAAAAAAAACATTATACATTTAAAGTAATGTAACATTATATGTTATAAAATCTAAACTATTATTTAGGCTACAGGCTAAATAAAGGCGCCTTTTCGGGGCTGTCAGCGCGTGCGTCAAAGAAAAGACATGACACAATCTCTATAAAAACTTGTTGATTATTTACAATACCAAAGGGATATAAAACATCTAACATGCATCTCGATTCTCAACGAGTTTCTGTGTTCTGCATCCTTCACAGACCGAGGTCTCATTCCGAGGTAATCTGTAAATATTCTCATTTGGTTCTGGCACATTCTTGATTAAAGGTGAAACTGACCGGCGCAACGGATGATTTGTCATCTAGGGTGACAACAGTTATAATACAGGTTATGGAACTATTTCACTTTAATTTCATATTATTATTTTATTAAACAAACAAACCAGTTTTTGTTTTGGCTCTGCATGCAGCGTATTGGATCTTTGAAGCATTGCACTTCAAATGTTATTCCTTTTTTTTTTATTGCATTTTTAATATTTTTAATTATACAACACAAAATTGGTTCTAAACAGATACATTTTCCTTTAGGCTATGATGAAGTGTATATTTTTGATCACACAGGTCCTATACAAAACTGTGTGGATGGATGATTTGTTTCTCCGTGAAAATCACTCATTTAATAAGCAAAACAGGCCAAAATGTTGTTTAGCTTGCGTCAAACTGGATGGATAATTTACAAACATATTGAATACAAAGGCTGATTATTTTATGCAATGAGGGACAATAGGCCTATTACAAATTAAAGAAAATTATTTGCATATTAAAACGAAAATATATAATACAACAACAGATCCTACCTTGTAAGAAATGACTAGATAATGTAAATAAGCATCAAGTTTTTTTTTTTTTTGAGATTGTGTGTCTAATTCAGTAGTGTAGTGCGTTCGTGTGGGTTTCCTCCGGGTGCTCCGGTTTTCCCCACAGTCCAAAGACATGCGGTACAGGTGAATTGGGTAGGATAAATTGTCTGTACTTTATTAGTGTGTGTGTATGTGTGGATGTTTCCCAGAGATGGGTTGTGGCTGGAAGGGCATCCGCTGCGTAAAAACTTGCTAAATAAGTTGGCGGTTCATTCCGCTGTGGCGACCCCAGATTAATAAAGGGACTAAGCCGACAAGAAAATGAATGAATAATGTGCAATACTAATTTAAAATATGTATCACTAACCTTATATGTGAAATAGCAGGGCCCGCTCTAGCACTTTCTCAAGAAGAGCAAATGTCAAATTATTAGCGCAACGCAAATGTAGCGAGCTCATCTGTTTGTCGGAACTACTAGACACATTTTTTTTAATCAACTATAATGTGTTTAATTAGTTAATTTGAAATTTATTTCATTATTCCAGCAATAATTGTTGAGTGAAAGAATGCGCTAGAAATATGCATTGCGGCTCCATTTATTGTACAGGCTTATTGCACTTAAACTTTTTTAGGTTCGGCTCTGGAATTAGTAAGGTTATGAGTAAATGTTATTTAAAATATTTAAAGCCTGCCATCTAGCCTACAATAACAGCAAATTTAATAATAAAAATAATAATAAGACAGGCCTACTTTGGCGTTGCAATAAAATAGTATTAATTATCAAATAAATAATTACAATATATAATTAAAATAGGAAGAAATAAATGAAAACAAATGGTACCCTTTGTTTTTATAGCAGGGCCCAAAGTGTTCTTATTCTGGTTCTGCTAACAACTATTAAAAAGAAAAAAACACACACCAAACAATAAAAACACTAGTAACTGATAATAATAATAATAATAATAATAATAATAATAATAATAATAATAATTATTATTATTATTATTATTATTATTATTATTATTATTATTATTATTATCATTATAAAGCCCTTGCTCTGAAACAACCATGCAAACCAGGTGCTCCTCGGAAATGGCTATCTTTGCTCAGCATCAGGTGCACAGCAGCAAGAAGCTTGGCAGTGAACTATGACCTTATTTTAATGACAAATGTCTAAGAATACTGCTTTACGTTTTTATTTAATTTATACATACGCAATGAATGTAAGCCTGCTAACTGTGTGTGGTTCAAATGATAGAATATTTAAACTTAGTTAATATATAATTAAATAATAATAATTAAAAGCCTGCGTGTAAGGCTTTTATTTTGAGGGTGACGTCACGAGCGCAGATTTGGTTGACCAATTAGAGGAAAGTGGGCGTTTCAGCACCGCCTACATGTGTAAAATGAATTTTAAAGTCGTTTATCCGTTTTCCTACCCTAAACCAAAAAACGAAAATCCAGCCAAAATCTCGTTTTTTCGTTTTCTCGTGAGCAAAAGAAAAACGGAAAAACGGCCGTTTTCTCCATTTCCTTTATTCCGTTTGAAAATGGAAAACAAATGAACAAAATGTACACGGACCGTACACGGACCATTTTTTGACTCATTATTTCGTTTTGGTTTTGTGTTTGTTTTAATATTTCGTTTTGAGTTAATAAGCAGAATAACAGATGAGTTTCCGTTTTTTCTGCCTACAGAATAAACAGAAAAACGAAATATTCATGGTTTTTCTGATGTTTCGTTTTCCGTAATAAAAGGAATAATCAAATGAACGGATGATACACGGACCTGTACAGCATCTTTAAATGGAAAGCCATATTTGGACAAATGCATGTTTGTGATCCTTCAAAACAAAGCTTTGATGAATTCAAATAATTCTACTACAGAGAAAAGTAAATCTTCAATATTGGCATTACTTTAGTAAAAATACCATATATACCATATATATACCATAGATCCATACCATAGATCGCTGAGTGGAATTTGTGGAAAGAAGCCAAGGTTGAGATGAAGGAGATGAAAGATACCATTAAAACAATCCAATTATCTCTCGAAGAATAATATAGAATTCAAGCTCCTTTTCCCATTAAAAAGAGGACAAATGTGCAGTTCACGGTAAAGTCAGGCCACATTAGATTATTTACAGCGTTTTGGTTGCATGGATGAGTCATATCTCATTACACTTTGCTGTGGGGGTCACTGTGAGTTGGACGAGCCCCTGCAACGTCGCCTCCTGTGAGAGGTCATCATAATAATCAGCACAGAACAGACCCAGTCATGTGACCACTAAACAAGCCTCGGTCCCACCACAGGCAAAGAGTGAGGGAAACAGAAACTTTGCAGCTCATTTGGACAAACACCTCCAAGGACATGAGCACTCGTAAATGCCTGCAAAAGTATTGCCAAAGATCCCCTATGGATGGAGAAAAGGAAATTGACTGCTGTGTTTGGATTTTTGGCCTCTCTTCTCCACATGCTCCTGATTATTTTCAGCCCTGCCAAGTCAGTTTTCTAATTTCTGTGGCCACCAAACTTGTTGTTTCTAGAAATAGAAGGGTCACTTTAACCCTTTAAAGATAATGACCCTTCATAACATCTGGTCCTCAAAGAACTAATGGAGATTTTTTTCACGCTCCTCTTGGTCAAAAGCTCTTAAAATTTCAGATTCCACAAGGACATTCTTGCTTAATAAACCAAAGCATCTTTTTTTTCAGCATAAACATTTTATCATCCATGGATAAATGCAATGGTATCATAGAAATTCTTCATGAAACTGTACATAATGTACTTAACCACAAAACTGCCCTAAAGCAAAAGGCATTTTTATATTCATATCTCTGCTTTTCTGCATTGCAGTACTGAGAGTATTTTTGGCTCTCGCATTTTGATGTACCTAATTGGCAAGTCACTTTGGATAAAAGCATCGCCTAAATGAAAAGGCAACAATTAAATGTAGCCTCATTGTTCGCATTTAAGCTCTTCCTGCATTTTAAAATTCAGATTCAAAGGGAATCACTGATTATATGTGGAGTAAACAATGAATCATAAACCACTGTACAAATCAATGATAAATGTCTCCATCTAGTGAAGTAAATTGTTAGTGCAGTCTAAAAGAGGTTTATAATTTTTTTTTTTTTTGAGTTTATGAGGCAGAAAAATAATAAGACAATCAAATATCACTGATCCAGTTTCAGTGTACATATTTCCTTTGAAATACTAAAGGGACAGCTCATCCAACTGTGAGTTTCTTTCTTCAGTTGAAAACAAGAAAAGTGATGATTGGAAACTTGTAATCATTGACTTCCATTATATATGCTTTTTCTGCTATGAGAGGAAAAAAGTCAATGGTGACCGGTTCTTAAAATTCTTCAAAATAACTTATTTTGTGTAAAAAAAAAGAAAAGGAAAAAACTCAAATATTTGGAAAATTTGAACATTTTAATTGTTGATGTGAACTATCCCTTTAAATGTGATTTATTTTGCCTCTTGTGGCAGTAAATGAAAATTGCAATCTGTTTGTTTGAGCCAAGGATGGACTATTATGTTTTGAGACCAGCAATAAATAAATAAATAAATAAAAAAGTTTTTTTTCCCCTCCATTAAAAACAATAGAAGTTAATTAGAAAAGGGTTGGAAACTTGTAACCGACTATGGGAAGAAAAAGTCAATGGTTACCAGTTTCTAACATACTTCAAAATCACTTATTTTTTGTAAAAAAAAATATATTAAAAAAACACACACACAAACAAACAAACAAAAACATTATAGAAAATTTGTATATTTTCATTTTGAGGAGAACTTAGTGTTTAAATGTGATTTTTGTTTTTGCTGCTAGTGGCTGTAAATGGAAATTGCAATCTGTTTGTTTGAGCAAATTAAGGATGGGATTACTGTTCGTTTTAAGACGAGCAAAAAAAACAAAAAAAAAACAAGAATAAATAAAAAGATTTGTGCATCACACTTCTGTCTTGTCCTTGTGAGTAAATTATATATAGAATGAAAGACACTAGCCAGGCATCAATATAATCTCCATTCTCCCCCCAAAAACACCCAAGATTTCTATTGGAGGGTAAAGTCATTAGTTCCCGTTTTTTTTTTTCTTTAAAACAACTTTTTTTTTCTTTTTCTTTTTTTCTTTTTTCAAAATTAAAACGTTTGGAAAATAAGTACATTTTCACTTTTGGGGTCATCTATCCCTTTAAATGTGATGTGTTGGAATTATTTTGTAAATGGAAATTGCAATTTGTTTGAGCCAAGGATTAGACTATTATGTTTTGAAAATAGCAAAAAAAAAAAAAAAAAAAAAAACAAAAAAAAAAAACGGGAGTTTCTTTTTAGAGAGCACTATCCCTTTAAATTTGATTTTTGTTTGCCTTTTGTGGGAAATCGCAGTCTGTTTGAGCCATGGATGGACTATTATGCTTTGAGACTAGCAAAAAAACATGAGTTTCTTTCTTCTATTGAAAACAAAAGAAGTGATTTAGAGTAAGGTCAGAAACTTGTAACCAGTTTCTAACCTTCTTTAAAATAACTTATTTTGTGTAAAATGAATGAATGAATGAATGAATGAATGAATGAATGAATAAATACATATTTTCCAGTGATGGGTTGCAGCTGGAAGGGCCTCTGCTGTGTAAAACATATGCTGGATAAGTTGGCGGTTCATTCCGCTGTCATGACCCCAGATTAATAATGGGACTAAGCCGGAAAAAAAATTAATGAATGAATGAAATAAATAAATAGAAATAAAAACAAAGTGACTTAAACATTTGGAAAAATGGTAAATTTTCATTTTGGAGAGAACTATCCTTTTAAATGTGATTTTCTTTGCTATTAGTGGCAGCAAATGAAAATTGTTTTGGGTCTAGTAAAAAAATTTTAAAACAAAAGAAGTGGTTTAGAAAAAGGTCGTAAACTTGTAACTGATAATATTTGCTTTTCCTGCTGTGGGAAAAGTCAATGGTCATGAGCTTCTAACATTCCTCAAAATAACTTATTCTTTTATTTAAACTCAAACGTTTGGAAAATTGGTACATTTTCAGGCCTATAGCCAGCCTGGTGAAAGGGTTGGTTTTTTGCAGTTATTTGCCTCATTTTCTATTTAGTTATATGATTTAAATACTGCATTTTAATGACATGTTAAGCACTATTTTTGCTTTTTTCAGGATTAGCTTGTCAGATAGTCATCATAACCACACTTTTTGAGGTACCAAAAACATTTCCTTAAGATTTAGAATAAATAAATAAAAAGCAATACTCATTTTTAGGATTAAATAGGAATCTGTTTAATTTTTAAATTAAAAACTGTGGCCGATTGTCATTTGTTATGCAAATAACAGACTGGCCAGCGCATTCAACTTCAAAGTTTGGGATGTCGAATTTGGCATGGTGTGACTTCAGAAAGGGAAGTCATGCCATGCCAAATTCAGCATCCAAAATTCTTAACCGACAGCCAACATAGGATTCTGCTTGGTCTTAAAGCCCTTTTCCATGGATTCTTTTGACAATTTATTATGGCATAGTAGTCAAAATAGGAGAAATGAGCTCATGTATGGGAAAAACTCTAGAAATTTGTCAGTGGGGGGGGGGGGGGGGTCTTTTGAACTACCCAAACCTCCCCTGGCTACTAGCCTGCATTTTCATTTTTGCACTCACTAAATAATTACTTTGTATAGCTTTTATTTTATATTTTTGTTTGCCTCTGGTGGTAGTAAATGGAATTGCAATCTGTTTGTTTGACTTGTATCGCACATGACGCCACATTGCACCAGCACCACACTTTTCTCCCCTGTCCTTGTGAGTAAATTATATATAGAATGAAAGACACTAGCCAGGCATCAATATAATCTCCTTCCCCTAAAAAAAAAAAAAAACACCCAAGAGGCCATTCAGGAGAACAGTGGTTTTGAATTATTCATTTTGGTAAGTGTTTTTAGATGCATCCCATCTGCACTTCTCTAGAAGTAGAAGAATATTGACTATGGCTATTTCCAATTGCATAATCCATTCGTAGCATTTAAATGTAGCCTATTTAATTTCATTCATTAAATGTCCTTGTGAATGTGAACTTTTGATCAATGCAGAATGCGAGCGGTCATTTGCTTGGCCTAATTAGCATTCGTCTGCAGCTCCCGGTCAGGACGACTGTCTGGGACGCAGAGTATCAGAACACCGTATCTAATGCAGTGAGTTTAGGGCTGCATGATGGATTCTCCCACTTCATCGTGTAAACACTGTGGAAATTGAATAAGGGGTTGATGTGTGCTAGTTGTCATTTTGCATGTAACTTTTATCTAGTCATTAACACGATAAAATTTATGTCAATAACTATGATAAGCTCTGGACTTTTTTTTACTCTATTATGATCTAAGTGCTTTCCCAGTGAGTTGGAGTGGGTTGCAGCTGAAAGGGCATCCGCTACGTAAAAAATATATGCTGGATAAGTTGACGGTCCAAACTCGAAATCTGATTTTCGATTAATTGCACAGCCCTACCTCAGATTAATAAAGGGACTAAACCGAAAAGAAAATAAGTGATCCAAGATCCAAACAGCAGAAATGTGCAACAATATGGATCTAAAAGTGTGTCAAACTTTAACGGCAGAAAATATGTTATGCCATGTAATGGTCTCTCTAATTTGTGGATTCAGTCATTGTTGGAATACTCTTTTCAAGAGTTTACACTTAGCTGATGATTTACAAAGCTTATTTGGCATGCTGTCCCGGGAGAGAGCCCCGAGCTCAAGGGCTCCTCGAGCCCGGGGCTTCCTCCCGTTGGCAGAGCAAGAAGGGAGCCCGAGCTCGGTGGATCTCAGAACTCCCCTGCTGCTGTAGCTAAGGGAACGTAAGGAATTAGACAAGCTTGATTGTTATGTATGTTGAATGTCTTTGGATGGTGGGAGGAAACCGGAGAACCCGGGGAAAACCCACGCGGACACGGGAAGGACATACAAACTCCCCACAGAAACACTCACCGGTCCAATAGAACTAGGACCGGCAGTATTCTTGCTGTGTGGTTCACAGTGCTAACCACTGGACCGCCGTGCCGCCCAATCGCAGGTAAAGGAGGAGAATAGGGGAGGAGGGGGGTTTCTTCCAAACGAAGATAAAGTGAACTGAAAACTGAGGCTATTTATGGTGCCTTAGGGCTCATATGATTGGAAGATTAGTGATTAGCAAATACGAGACTGGACGTGATAAATCATAAGCACGTGATCCTCTCGAAATTAGTTTATGAATAAACTTCACTTAAATCTGGATGCATTAACAACTTATATTGAAATATATATTGTTATCGTTTAATATGGAAAATAAGCCCAGCCCTACGCTAACAATATTCAGAACTCCTATAGATAATCAACCTTTTGGACTTTTTGGGAAAACAATACATATTTAAAATAGCTGTGATTTTCAGTCAAAGTCAGTGCACTGTAAGAAAATAAATTTACAGTAAAAAATAAAAATCCAGGTTTTGCCCTGTCACACTTTCTTTTTTTTTTCGATATATTGCACCAAAATATAATTGATACTATTGTCATTGTAAACTCTTTAATTATAGTCATTTTAACAATTTAATAATAAGGCATTGGAATCAAAGTGAAAAGGTACAGTATATATCCTAAACAAACAGTGTTGGGGTTAACGCATTTCAAGGAACATGAGTTACGTAATAATATTACCTTTCTAAGTAACGACTAAAGTAACGGTTTTCTTTTAAAAATAAGTAATGGTAACAAAAACCAGCAGACTGAGGAACAGCTTTTTCCCCAGAGCTGTCTCCCTCCTGAACTGCCCCACACTGACTCTTTTGCCCCCCCCAATACACCCCCCACTCTCCTCTAACTTAAACACCTCGCAATAACTGCATTGTTTAAGATTTGCACGTTTAAAATTTGCACATTCACTGCACCACATTGAACTGTTTACTTATTGAACTGTACATACCCACTGTGTAACGGGGAGACTGACACGGAGGGATCCATTTTGCAGTATTTATTAAGTCACACTTAAACATCAACAACTCGCACGGTTGTGCGGACATACAACATACACATCAAGGGAGACGTAGCAGATAACAGACACAGTGTGATTACCAGGCTTGGGTCAGAGGCAGGCAGCGTGATTCAGAGTCCATGTAACAGGCTTTGGTCAGGGGCATGCAGCGAGAATCAGAGTCCGAGGAAACAGGCTTTGGTCGAGGGCAGGCTGAAGACAGAGCAGAGTCGTGAAACAGGCTGAAGTGGTAAACGGGAGATCAGGCAGGATAGAACGCTCAGAAATGCTGGCCGGGGCTAAACAAGACTTCGCACTGAAGTGTGTGTGTGAGCTGCTTATATGTGGTACGTGGGTCATTAGTGGAATGGAGAACAGGTGTGCTGGGATCAGGTGAATGGATGACGTAATGGTTAGAAGTCCGGAGATGGTGACCTCTGCTGGCCAGCGAGGGGAATGACTGGGACCGAGTCGGTGACACACTGCATATGGGCATTTGTAATTATGTACACACCCACTATACATATACACTTGTAATCATGCTTATTTATCTGCATACTACTGATTATTAATAGCAACCTGTAAATATATATATATATTGTAACATATACACTTGTAATCATGTTTATCTATCTGCACACTACTGATTATTATTAGCAACCTGCACATATATTCATACTGTATATTGTAAATCTGTTCATAGCTTATCCAACCTGTATATAATGTTCATAGTACGTCCATCTGTAAATATCACCATAGTTTTCTATAACTGCACTTTATAACTTATTCCTGTATCCTGCACTTGCTGCTATTGCACTGCTGGTTAGACCTAAACTGCATTTCGTTGCATTGTACTTGTACATGTGTAATGACAATAAAGTTGAATCTAATCTAATATTTGAGTTACTTTATTGAAAATGTAATGCGAGTTACTTGTTAATTTATTTTATTATCTTTAAAAAATAATTTATTAAAATTAAAGTAGTGTTGGATTATCAAGACAATTCTATGCGTGTTCAATAAGTAAAGGTCTAGAGAGGGTTTTCTTCAATGCCAAAAATATTAGTAATTTAATAGAGACAAATGAATAATTCCATGACAGAGCTCTGGGTTACGTAACCCCAAAGCAATACAAGAACTACATTCAAGAGGTTCGCAACCAACATACATTTCCTGACTCCAGCATATATACACAACTGATATTAACAGGTGGAGTTTTGCTGTAACGTCACTTATCATTCATTCTTCAGTGAAACAGTGATAATTTTTACGTTTTTCTGTAGATGTATTTCATTTATTTATAGTCAAACACCAATGTTTTGAAGTATTAACATCTGCACAAATTAGTTTTTGTTACAAAGACAATAACCATGAAGTCTGTGTTACCATGATGGTGTTTAGTAGTTTTCTGAATGTCACTGAGCACCTTCTATATATTTGCATGCTTCTCTTCTTGTGGGAAAAGTTGTTTAGTGTCATTCACACAACTACTAAACACCATCATGGTAACAATCCAGTAAACATCCCAGCAGGCACACAATGTCATGAGACATTAATATTAGGTTAGATTTAGATCGTGATGTCAGGTGACCAAAATTCAATGTCTAGCCAGCATCTAAGAACAACGTTATTTTGACGTCCGACAACGACGTCAGATGACATTGATATTTGGTTTATTTTAGGTTGTGTTGGAAAGTGGCAACAAGGTGGCTCACAGAAAGAAGGCCTCAGGTTCAAGTCAGGACTGGGTCAGTTGGCATTTCTGTGTGGAGTTTGCATGTTCTCAACATGTTCGCGTGGTTGTCCTCCGGGTGCTCTAAAGACATGTGCTGTAGGTGAATTGGATGAACTAAATTGGTCGTAGTGTCAGTGTGTGAATGTGAGTGTGTATGGATGTTTCTCAGTACTGAGTTGGAGCTGGAAGGACATCCGCTGTGTGAAACATATGCTGAATAAGTTGGTAGTTCATTCTGCTGTGGCAACCCCTGATGAATAAAGTGACTAAGCCGAAGGAAAATGAATGAATGAATGTGTTGGGAAGTGATCAAAATCCAACATGGATCCAACATTAAATCCAATGTCATATTGATATCAAATATTGACATTTATTTATCAGGGTTGGCAACCAAAATTCAATGTCTGATAGACGTCAAGCTGTAACATCATTAGACGTTGATATTTGGTTGATTATAGGTTGGACCTTTCCAAACAAAATGCAATGTCCTCACAATGTTGGGGTACAACGTCAATCTGACATCATGTTGACGTCCTGTGCCTGCTGGGATAAATCATCATTACATGTAACAAAACTTTAATGTTTATAACTGGTGAGAAAAAAAAAACTAAGAAGAACCATTATAATATCAACAAAAACAGCTTAAAATGTGAAGTGTTAAGGGGGAATTCAGGAAAAGTGAATATTTACTGTTTTTCAGCACATATATTAAGTAAACTTTAACTGTTAACCAGGTTACAGATTTTTAATGTAGCACTTTTATTTATTTCTTTTTTTACCATTGAAATCATTGGGTGTAATTTTAAAACATAAAAAACTGCATTTTTTTTCTTTAAAAAAATCGTATTTCATCATCTGCTTGCTTAAAGTTGTTTTCCCTCAACATAATCACATTTTAAACACTTTCAAGTAGTAAGTGATCCAGCAATTAACAATGAATAATATCCAAAAGCTTCCATGTGTATAGTGACTGCGTGACATTTATGGTCAGGTTAGTGCAACTCATCGTTCCTTCTAAATCCGATTTATCTGAAAGAAGAGAGGAAAAACAAAATGCCTTGATGATTTCTCACAGCTGATTGGATTAAAAGCTGCCTTTCTCCATGATGAATAACCACTTAAGTGAAATATTTTAATTAGCAGCAGCCATAAATAACATTCTGCATTACAGGGCAAAAAAAGAACGCGGCAGGAAATTAAGTGATTTTTTTAATCTGTGGAACCTTGGAATCTGGCCATTAATTTATCAACAGGGTATGCGCTGTAGATGGAGCTAAAATATATCAATCACTCCGGCGTCTGCGTGGCTTATGGCCAGGATATCGGTTAAGGGGACGGTCAAGCTGCTTTCTCCAAGAGTAATATTCAATTCCAATATTTCCTAGGTTAATCACTCAATACCCATGTTAATATTTCATAGTTTCAAATGCCTCCTGTGTTGTAATTAATGTATGCCGTATTCATTTATTTAATTTCAGTTCAGAGATTACTCTGAGCATAAAATAAACGGCAGAAAACATGGACAAATGTGTTTTGAACCACAAAACAAGTAAATAAGCTTTCCATTAATGTATAGTTTGTTTGTTATGATTGTACACTATTTGGCCAAGAATCAACTATTTTAAAATCTATGGAAAATCTAAAAAACATTTCAATTTATCCAGATTAAGTTCTTAATGCATATTCAATGCATATTATTGTAACCCACAGTTAGTTAATGAATGTTACAGTTGTATTGCAGCAAGCTTTTGTACAGTACCAGTTTAGTGTGTTAACCTTTTTTAATAACTCTCTATGCAAATTCATTCATTCATTCGTTTTCTTGTCGGCTTATTCTCTTTATTAATCAGCAGTCGCCACAGCAGAATGAGCCAACAACTTATCCAGCAAGTTTTTACGCAGTGGATGCTCTTCCAGCTGCAACCCATCTCTGGGAAACATCCATACATTCACACACACACACACACACACACACACACACACACACAAATACACTACGGACAATTTAGCTTACCCAACTCACCTGTACCGCTTGTTTTTGGACTGTGGGGGAAACCGGAGCACCTGAAGAGAACCCACGCGAACGCAGGGAGAACATGCAAAGTCCACACAGAAACGCCAACTGAGCTGAGGCTCAAACCAGCGACCTTCTTGCTGTGAGGCGACAGCACTACCTACTGCGCTACTGCTTCGCCTCTCTATGCAAATATGATTGGGAAAAGTCTCTTCATCTATTGGCTTTAAATGTTACTGCCCTGTCTTCAATAATGAAAGGACGGTTCTGATTGGAGTGCAGAGGGTGAAAGGGAGAATAATACATTTATTAATAGTGTGACAATCTTATTATCAGCGTCACTGACGGCCATGGCGAGGGCTATGCAACTATGCGTAGGCTGTGCCGGAACACATATGTGCGCTTGTCACAGAAGTATAAATCAGTCTTTAGTTTTATAATGGAATTTTAGAATGAAAACGAACCACGTCAACAATGGCGTTAGACCTAGCATTACATAAAAGCCCACCCTCACATATATACTGCTGAAAACGAACATCACGTGACCCTCTGGTATGTGCGCGTCTGAGCTACAGCTGTCATTGGGTCCTTTAAGCACAAAACCCCAGAGAGCAGTACACATCGAACAGTTTATCAACGATGTACCGCTGGATGGCGTCTCACTACAGTTAGTAAATATGATATTTAACTAATCTTGTCTCTATTTAATAACTTAGTACTTAGTATTTTGAATCTATTAGGTAATGTGTCAGCATCAGAACACTGCTTCAATCTTTCGCTTTCACGCTTGTACTTAGTCATTTTTGTAAAAACCTCAGATACTGTTGGTTGATTGCTGTTGGCTGTGCACCTTTTTACCAAGCAAGTTTGTCGACGTCATTATGACAACACAGATCACTCTGCCTATTCATCCCAACCAACAATATCTGCTGTAATTTGTGTGTATCTTATTTTTATTTATTAATGATATGGTTATGGGTAAAACAAAGACCATGCGGGTCAGGTATGAAACGGTAGGCTACAAATAATTAATTCAATATGAGTTAATTAAATATTCATAAATAATTAATTCACTACCAACTACGACGACAATGCCATTATCCATCATGATGTTTCATACAAGACATCGTATGATGGCAAATTGGTCGACATCGCCCAACCCTAATAGTCACATGCAGGCCTAAAAATTCAGTGTTTTCTGATTAATTACAATCCCAACTCAACATTGCAGATCCTGTGATGTGACTATGCACATCTCGATATCGATGCTGAAATTATATATTGTGCAGCAGCTCTGACATATATCAGAATTCTGAAAAAGTTGGTGAAATCAAGTTTAAAGCTAATGAAAAAGATGTTATAAATAAAGCAGTACACGATTTATGGTCTGTCTCATCTTTTTGCTTGTTTTCATAGAGAATAAAAGTCCATGTCATCTGGAGGATGAGCCGGGGCCATGTAGAGGACTGGTGCCTCGCTATTTTTTTGATCAGAAGAGCCAGGAATGCAAACAGTTCTTTTATGGTGGATGCTTTGGGAACGCCAACAACTTCAAGACCATAAAAGCATGCCAACAGAGATGTCAGCGTATGTACCAGCAAACACTTCTCCTCTCTGCAATTTTCAGTAATGACATATTGTTTTTATACAAGGCCTGTAATTAAAGACATCTGCATGACAAAGATTAGAGCTCTTTAGTATTATGAGCTCCATACCCGTCATTCCCAAGTACAATTAACACTTTTCATTTAGACCCAAATGCAGCTGGGTGCATTTTATTTGTTTATTTATTTATTTATTCGAGTCTTAGTGCCGATGTTGAAAAGTTGAAATAGCATTAAAGAGGTCATAGTATTAGGAATCAAATTGTTTTTAAAGGATGCAATGGTTAAATCTGTATTAGAGCTGACAGCATTTGTGTTGGGAAAGCAGAACACTGTATCTTATTTCACATGTGAGGAGGATGTTTAGACAGATGTCTTAAAGAGACAGAGGCAACACTGGCCTCGAGGTCAGAGAAAAGGTGGAAACAAACTAAAAAGGTTTTCTGCACTCAAAAAGGCCTTTTAAATATTGATATTTAAATCTTTAAGTGGAGCCAGAGTTAAAAAAAAAACAGGTTTTTAAGCATTATCCAGAATGGACTACTGGAAACACATCATCTTTAAAAAAAAATATCCAACAATAAAATGTGGTTTACTAATCTAGGCTAACACACAATTAAATTGTCTAATATATAAGGGCAAAAAGCTGCTTCCCATTAAGGTGTCACATTGTCAAATTGGCTATTATGTTTTATTTATAAATATGATTCTAGAAAATGTATTTTGGTTCTGTTGCCCTAAATGAATACATTTATACATTTTTAATAAGTGTATAATATAACTTGTTGATTTAAACACATAATTAAAATCTTAGTTAAAATAAAAACTATGAGATCTAGGGCTCTATTTTAATGATCTAGACGCAAAGATTAAATTCTAAAGGAATGTCCAAATGTTATTTTAAAGATGGAAATATATGCTTTGCGCCCTGATGCGTGGTCTGACAGGGTTGTGCTTATTCTCTTAATGAGTTATGGATGTGTTTCGAACGTATTGTGCATTAAACCAATCTGAGTCTCATCTCCCATTCTCTTAAAGAATCAGTTGTGTTACGCCATGGTGCATTTGCTATTTACATGGCGACTTTGCAAGTGGAAAAACTGAACACTTCACTAGCAAGAAAACAGTTAAACAGAACATCTGTGCAAGGACAAAGAACGAGTCTCCTCCATTCTGCATCTTTACTTTCTCTTTACTTTTACTCTTTACTTTACTCCTTTTGTAGATAAGGAAATGATGTTGTACGCACTCCACTGAAGACATCTTTTTGCCTACATATTTAATTTAGTTTGTTAAGCAAAAAGATTTGTTTCAAAACTATTTCTGAATTCTGTTCTATTTTCCAGCAACCAAATAAATAAACAATATTAAGTGTGGTCAAAAAAAGTTATATCCAGTATATTATATATACTGCTAATAGTAATAATAATAATAAAAACAATAATAATAATACCCCCCTTCATTGTCCCGCGACCACCACTTTGAGAACCACTGCTGTAGACTATCAAAAAAAAAAAAAAAAAAAAACTTAAAGGGGCTAATAATTTTGTCCCTAAAATGGTGTTTAAAAAATTAAAAACTACTTTTATTCTAGCCAAAATAAAACACATAAGACTTTCTCCAGAAGACAAAATATTATCAGACATACTGTGAAAATTAATCATTTAATCATCATTTGGGAAATATTTAAAAAAGAAAAAAAATCAAAAGGGGGCTAATCATTCTGACTTCAACGGTATATATTAAAAATTTTTATTATGTGTTTTTATTTATTAAAATAAAACCTTTTGGAATATGTGTTTTCATTTGGAATATTTAACTCATATTTTGTTATTTTATTTTAACAAAAGTGATTTAAAATATTAGACCCTTAATTTGAATTTAATATTTTTCTTGGCAGATTTTTGTATCACTTGCTAAATAGTTAGTTGATGTAGTTTTGAAGCCTGTTTTAAGCCTGGACTAATCCAGATGTGAAGTGTGTTAATGTTGTTTGAGAAAGAAAGACTGTCAGCACAATAGGACATCAACAACAACACCAACAAAAAGTCATGCTGTCTATTTTGTGCCCTCTTTTTAGTTACCGCTGTATTAAAGTCAGAGGAAGAGGAAGCCAAACCTGTGATAGAATCTCCTGCTATACATGGTGAGACTGACCTATTGTCAACTCTAAATGATAATGTTCTTATTTGCAATTGTGAAGAAATCACCAGTAGTTTATAACCTAAAACACGATTTTACTCAGAATATGTATCTATTAAAGGCAAATCCAGAAAAGTGATAATAACTGTGATAAGTGGTCTTTTTTCCCCAGAGCTGTTCTGTTAATGTCGTACACCTGAATATTATTTGTGATTCATGTTCCCTTCATTTATTTGTTTATTTTTAGATGATGCTCATTTGAACTCATCCCATTCAGCGCTGAGGAGAGTCTCCCAACCAGCTAAACAGGAAGCAGGTGAGAGTTGCACACCTCACACACACATGGGTTGGAGACAGCTGTGTGGTGTTGTCAGACAGTCTGTTTGTCTGAGTCCAGCTGGCGGCGGAGCAGACATTTTTTTTTGCCTCCTTCTGCTTATTTGGACAGTTCAGATCTGCTCTCTGCTCCACAGGACACCCCTGTCTGCCACAGAGATCAAATGTGTCAATTTGATAATACGCAACTCTTTTTTTTTTTTTTGTGCAAATCTGTTTTTGACAAGTTCATGTGCAAGAAAATAAAAAACACTAAATGCTGACTGAAATGTTCTTATAAAACATTTCTTATACACTCTCAGAAAAAAAGGTACAATGAGGGTACAATTTTGTTCCTAGAGGGAACAAAATATAAAATTGTACCTTTAAAGGTCCCATATTGGTCTTTAGGGTACAATTTTGTACCCAAATGGGCTATAAAGGTACAAATGTCCAGATTTAGGTTTGAAAGGTACATTTTTGTACCTTTTATAGCACATTTGGATACAAAATTGTACCGTAAAGGACCAATTTGGCACCTTTAAAGGTACAATTATATATTTTATTTCCCTATAGGAACAAAATTGTACCCTCAGCTCATGATAAGATCAAGACACTATATAACACTAATTTAAATGTATTAATACTAAACATTAATACTAAAATACATAATTTAAAAATATAATAAATAAATAAATTGATTGAATTAAATATTTTAATAATTAATTTTTTTTAATGTATTTAAATTACATTTTTTCTCAAAAATGTTAATAATTTAATTTATAATTGAATGTAATTTTAATCATTAAAAACGTAAATACTGGTCTTTGCTTACTGTTTAAGACCCTATAGTTTATGGGATGTAGAAAAAGAACCATGCAGAGTGACAGCATCTTCATACAGGTGGTGATGTTGCTGTCTCTTTAAGAATTTGGCTTGTTGAGACGTTATAGCAGTGTTTGTTACTGAGGCGGTCCGTCGAGTATGCTGGCTGTTTACACAGAACTTCGCACGCTTTTCAAAGAAAAGTCTATTTTGGAGTCCACACTTTTCAGGTAAGAATGTATTAAAGATATATTTTCAGTCTCATTTTTACATGTGAAGCCGTGTTCTGTTGATTTTGTCTGACTCTCGGGTCTCGGCTTTCCCCCGCTTTAAGTGCTCCGGGCTGGCCTGCAGGATGGAGTTTGCTAAGATGTCTGCAGCTTATTAAAGAAGTTAATACAATGTGATATCGAAGTCACCGAGGGACATAACGTTATAGACGGTGAGTACTATATGCTGTTAGTTTTCTCGGTGTAAAAGTTTCCTTTGTCGCCTACGTTACGTATTCGCGCCTTATATCTTACGTTACGTTACTGCTTTATTAATAAGTGTTGCCACGGTGGAATATAATCGCAACCCAATTAGCAAAATACACTCGGGCCAGCTGCGGCGGCAGAAGCGAGCCGACGCTGCCGTATCCGTGCACCGGAATCGGGCCGTGACCCGTGAGTAATGTGCGGTGTGGCCCGGAGCTCGCGCGACTAACGTAAAGTCTTCATATAAGTTACCTTGATATAAAACCTTTTGTTATTAATACTGGAAATTTGTAATTATCGATAATGTTTTATATTTTGAGGCCATTTTTCTAGCCACGGTTGACCGCTGAAATGTAATTTTAGACGGTTAACTTTATATAAGTTACACCGCCATTTTGTGAAGAAAAATCACAATTTTGTCACCGACAAAGTGACTGATTATGTAAACGTGGCTAGTTACAAACGTGTCGTGTGTATGCTTGTACATATCTTCGTTTCAGTGTCTAAGTTACATTAATGTTGAGGAGTGTCCACAAACTCTCATGTCCAGATTTGTTGGTGCTTTACTATCGTTTAACGTTATACTTATGTTAATGTATAATTATTAACATACCATGTTGTATTAATCGACGTTTTAAGTTATACTTTGTTCTTTAATGTAATAATTTGTCTCATCTGTTCTGAAACTGGTACCTTGAGCTATTTTACCTATTTTATTAATATCTCAAAATAAGTAAATAGTTATTGCTTTATCTTATTGCTTTCCAGAAGTTTTTGAAGTTTCCAATTGTCTTTCAGGACAAGATTGAACAACAGAATGCAGCCTAACAGCATCAGATCAATGAAGGCATGTCATATGAAAGCATGGCTCAGTTACAAGATGTAAGTATGTCTCATTATCTATATATACCATGGTTTTAATGGCTTACATACTATTTTAAATTTTTAGGTTTTTACTTACAAACAACAATAAATGTACACTCAGGTGTTTAAAATTATTTTCTAGGTTTTCACCGAAAGATGAGAGATCAACTGAAGAATGCTATGGACCTGACTCTAAGGTACTCTTTCTAAACTTTCTCCACTTGATTAATATTATTAAATTCTAGCTTTGGATGGATTCCTTCATATTTGTTTGTATGCCACATCTTATGTTCCAGGAATTGATTTTACAGCAGAACTTCTCATGTTGCCAGCCTTGTTAAGCGAGACACTTCAACATTTCGTTGTGCTCCGGTGCGTATGTTGTTTTCTGTTTAGTATATGCTGTGATTAATGCATTTTATAATGCTTGATATTCTTTATATCAGGATGACGGAGTGGGTAGTGCTGTCACCTTACAGCAAGAAGTTCGCTGGTTCGAGCCTCGGCTGGGTCAGTTGGCATTTTTGTGAGGAGTTTGCATATTATTCCAGTGTTTGTGAGGGTTTCCTCCAAGTGCTCCGATTTCCCCACAAGTATAAAGACATGCGCTATAGCTGAATTTGGTAAGCTTATTTGTCTGTAGTGTATAAATGTGTGTGTGAATAAGTGTGTCTGGATGTTTCGTAATACTGGGTTGCAGCTAAAAGGGCATCTGCTGCATAAAACATATGCTGGATAAGTTGGTGGTTCATTCGACTGTGGCAACCCCAGATTAATAAAGGGACTAAGCCGAAAAGAAATTGAATGAATGAATGAAATTTATATTAGTCTTTTAATCTGTGATACTTTTTTTTTTTAAATCGGTGAATATTTATTATTTTACTTTCTATGCATGTTGATTTTCTCTTCATCAGTGATAGAGTGACTGATATTAATGTAATTATTGCTTTGTCATTTACAGTGAACCATCTTCACCACATCCAACAGTTCAAGTACAGGAGGAGGCCACCGACTGGACAACTGTGTTAACAAGACGAGTCACGGCAGTCTTCAGAGTTGATGGGATTGCGATTGGCCGGGCTAATGATGTGGACGAATATACATTTTTGACATATCCATCTTATTAGAAGAACACCCTGATGTTTCTGCAGTTGAATGTTTTGAATGAATGGTGGACGGTGACAAGCCTCAATCTACTCCAGTTACCAGAGTGATAAACCTTGCTTTTTGTTTCTCTACATGCTCTTGGGATAATCACAATCAAGTTTATCCAGCACACTGCTATCATTCATGCATAAAGCAAATTTTTAAATAACTTGTGGTCCTAATGACTATCAAAGAACATTTTCCAGATATGAGTGCTTGACATGTCATGTTTATCAAAAGCATAAACACATATTGTGTTACAACAAATTACAACTCCACTTGAGGATGATGAGGAGTAATCTACTAATGTTGAAGAAGAGGCTACTGATGTATTTGATTTTTCTGCACTGTTGAAGCAATTTCTAGAGAAGGTTTGCCTTCATTCTGAAATTCAGAGAAAATGTTGATGACAAATTATTTATTATGACCGAGTATTCTGACTAAAGACAAATACTTTGGACTTTATAAAGTGCAGTACTTGTTGTAGCCTGTGTAATGTGTTTATAAATCTTAAACAGTATTCTTGTGGTCTTTGTATTAAGTGTAGATTATTCAGTTTTTATTTGTTATCTAAATTCTTTTTACTGTTTTACATGTCTGCTTTATACTTGCTGTGTAATTTTATTTCTTAACACATTCAGTTGTGAGTTGTAATTAAATATTTCTACATTAATAAATAAAAATGGACATCTGTGAACCAAAATATTTTATTTATTTATTTGTGCATGCAGTCACCAAAGGATCAAAATGCCTGGGTCAGTACCCTGAAAATACTATATAATATAAAAAGGTACATTTTTGTACCTTCAGTGTCTAAGGTACAAAATTGTCCCTTAAAGGGTACAAATGTAGAAGGTACAATTTTGTACCTTTAAATAGAGGTACAAATTTGTACCCTTAAGGGTACCACCCCAGTGACGGGCCATTTGTACCCCAAAAGGTACAATTTTGTACCTTTTTTTCTGAGAGTGTAGGCTTCTATTTTTATGTTCAGTTATTTCAGTTTAATGCCATAAATTACTGATTTTAAACAGGAGCCTGAAAAAAATGCTATTTTAACATGACGATTTCAGCCAGCAATCAGAGAATTTTGTATCTGAACTCCTCTCAGTTTTTTTTTTATTTTTTATTTTTTTATTTATTATTTTTTTTTACAGAAAGTATATTTTGTTGTGTTATGGCAGGAGACTGCAGGCAAAAACACTATATGGCAAGCCGTTTTGACATTCAATCGACACCCAATACTAGTATCTATTTTCATGTCACTAGAGCTTATTTGTTTTAGATACTAGTACTTTTCTATTAAGTACTAGTACTTATTCATTAGATACCAATGCTTATTTATTAAATGCCAGTGCCTATTTTTAAGATACTTGTGCTTACACATTATTAAAAAGATACTAGTACTTATGCATTAGATACTAGTACTTATTCATTAGATGCTTTTACATATTCATTAGATACTAATATCTATAGGTACCAGTACTTATTCATTAGGTACTAGTACTTATTAAATAGATACTAGTTAATATTTATTAGATGCTACTTATTTTAATAGTGACTAGTTACTATTCTGTTGTTAATAGTAACAAATTTAAAAGTTTTCTATTGATTTCTATGGGATCTGTCATTGAGATATCAACTGTTCAGCTTTGACTAGTATGCATTCCAGCTGGGACTAGTACATATCTTTTTGTACTAGTAGGTAATCATTAAGTACTAGTACTTATTAATTAGATATCGATATCTAACTAATAGTACTTATGTATTAGATGCTAGTACTTATTCATTAGGTACTAGAACTTAATTATTAGATAATCTATTTAATAGATACTAGTACTTATTAAATAGATACTGGTACAAATTCATTAGATACTATTAACTATTAAATAGATACTAGTAGTTATTCATTAGTACTAGTGTTTATTTATTAGACACTAGTGTCTGTTATAACTATTACTAGTTACAATTCTTATTTTACTAGTCAGTTTTGCTTTTTACTTGTATTATGTTATGACCAGTTCTAATGGAAGAGTCGAGTTCAATTAAATATAATTAAAAATAAAATGTTTTACTAGTAACATTTCAAACAAGAACTAGTATTTAATTAATGTGTACTAGTATCTTTCAAATAAGTTGTAGTATCTGTTTCATAAGTACTAGTATCTCTTAAATAGATACTAGTATCTAACGAATAAGCACTCGTATCCAATGAATAAGTACTAGTTCTTAATGGAAAATATACAAAATCAAAAAAATAAGCACTAGTAACATGAAAATAGATGGGCTGTTGATTAAATTAAAAAATGGCTTGCCTTAAAAAAATGTTTTTTTAGGCTGTTTGGCTTTCCATAAAGTTTTTTTTTTTTGTTTATTGAATATAATGGTAAGAACATGTCAAAATACAGTACAGCATTTCTTTTATAGCAGTTGTTTGCAATTCTGGTTTCTCAACATGGGTTTGTTCTCCTGCAGTGAGCCATAAATCTTAATTTCAGCAGCATTGACAGAAATCACACTTGACTCAAGCGTTCTGTTTATATCTGTATTCTGAAGGTTTTTTACCTTGTGAAATTGTTCATTTGCACACCAAATATTCCATGCGTCTATTGAAAAATAGTGTTATTTTACTGCCATCTAGTGGACTATTATTGTAAATTCAAGTCAACAAATTTTTTTTTTTTTACATCTACAATATTCACCTAGTTAGACTGCAGATTAAATAGGTTCATTCGATGGCTTTTTAAAATCATCTATTGTTTTTCATACTGTAACAAATGACATGGTAAAGATAAAACATTTGTCATGATTAGTTCATCATAGAATTTTCAGAAACAAAAGTTTATAGTAAATTTTGTACATACAAAGGAACAAGTATAGCATATAAATTTTTATTTGGAAAATCTTCCATTATTCTTTCTTAACAACTAACAAAGTTTTTTTACAATGTTACTAATTGTTACAAATGTTTCAGACCTATTCAGGGGTGTGAAAAAGTGTTTGCCCATTAACAACTTTCTTTTTGTTTGTTTGTTTGTTTGTTGCATGTTTGTTACACGTTAATGTTTCAGATCATCAATTAAATTTAAGTATTAGTCAAAGATAACAAAAGAACTAAAGGTTTCAATTAATAAATTATTAAAGGCAAAAAAAAAAAAAAAAAAAAACTACATAGCCCTGTGTGAAAAAAGTGTTTGCCCCCCTGTTTAAACATATCTCTGGTTCATCACATATGAGTTCAATTTCTGTAATCACACCCAGGACTAATCACTGCCACACCTGTTCACAAACAAGGCATCACTTAAATGGGACCTGCTTGACAAAGTGAAGTAGATCAAAAGATCCTCAAAAGCAGGGCATCATGCTGAGATCAATTCAATAACAAATTAGAAAGAAAATACTTGAGATCTAGCATTCTGAAACATGTTATGACGCTATTTTTTAAGGCATTGGGACAGCAGCAAACCACAATGAGATTCATTATCTACAAATGCCAAAAACATGGAACCATGGAAAACCTTTAGAGTGGCTGGCTGACCAAAATTACCAGTTCAGACAATTAGAGTGCAGTGACAACACATGTAAGAGGTCACAAAAACCCCACAACAACATCCAAAGAACTGCAGGCGTCTTGACTGTCCATTACTTCACCATAAGAAAGAGACTGAGTTCCAAGACAAGTACCACTGCTGAGCAAAAGGAACATTGTTTTGCCAGAAAAGAACACCAGCAAGTCCCCTTCTGAATGGTTGAACAAAAACAAAATTAAGACTTTGGAGTGGCCTAGTCAAAGTCCTGATGTCAATCCAATTGAGATGCATGACCTTAAAAAGGCGGTTCATGCTCAAACTCTCCAAAGTGGTTAAATTACATCAATTCTGCAAAGATGAGTGGGCCAAAATTTCTCCATAGCGCTGTAACAGGATGATTGCAAGTTATCGAAATGCTTGATTGCATTTGTTGCTGCCAAGGGTGGCTCAACTATTTATTAGGTTACAAAGGGCTATTTCATTTTGTAATTTGTTTCCCCTTTAAAATAAAAAGCTTCATTTCAAAACTGTGTGATATGTTTACTTGTGTTATCTCAGACTAAAATTTAAAGTCATCTGAAGATCTGAAACATTAAAGTGACAAACAGTAAGGGGGCAAACATTTTTCACACCACTGCACTGTATATATAGCCTATATATAACTGGGGTTCTAAATAAGCAACTAAATTCAACTGAAAAACTCATAGACACTAAAACATGATGACAAGCTAAAATAATGCATGTATGAATGTGTGCAGTTTTTAAAAATGCTAATGATTGTCATCTTATTGTCTGTGTATTTTAGAGTTCAGTCCTCCAGAGTTGTGCATGAGTGCAGTTGACCGGGGGGATTGTGACGGCTCTGAGAGGAGATACGTGTTCAATCCTAGGATTGGCAGATGTCAAGTCTTTCGCTACTCTGGATGTGGAGGAAACAAAAACAACTTCATCCACAAAAGACACTGCATGAAAATGTGCATGAAAGGTGGGCTTACTCTTCTGTTTTGGTAAGGTTTATCATTATAATTAAGATCTACTGTAGTTTAAACAGTAAAGGAGATAAAGAGTGAGAACAAAACTCAGCTACCTCAAAAGTTAAGCAAGACTTGTATCAAGCAGGACTTGTATCTGTTGTTGATTCAGTATGTTCAATGGTTTCTCTTTCAGATCAACACCGGAGAAAGCAAATACGGATAAAGACGAGGAACTCTAATATCTTATTCCGATCTGTCTAAACTAGATTATTTAATGAAACCAAAACCTAAACCACTCTTTTATCCACACTGTGTACATCGTGTGCTGTGGTAGCAGTTTTAGTGACACATATTACAGTCATGTATATAATTAACACAATTAATAGATTTTAATCAGGCCTTCAGATATGTAAGCATTCTACATATTTTAAATGTAAAACATAATTAACTACTCTTTTCTGGTGAAAGATAGGACACTTAAATGCAAATTCCTCTGCATTATAAATACTCATATCTTGTCTTTGTTCACAATGCCACTTATGAATCTATTTAATACTGAGTATTTATGCTTTTTTATAAACAGTTGTTGAGGTTTCTATATACTTTTTCATCTTTATGTAAAATTGTTCTGGTGCATACTAATTTGTTTTCTTCTTTGCACTCCATATATATCAGTTTTCATTCTTCTCATTGTTTGAAATAACTTTTATATATATATATATATATATATATACACAGTTGAAGTCAGAAGTATATGCCCCCCTTTAAATTGTATTTCTTTTTTAGATGTTTCCCAGATGATGTTTAACAGAGCAAGGACACTTTCACAGTATTTCTGATAATATTCTTTCTCCTGGAGAAAATCTTATTTGTTTTATTTCAGCTAGAATAAAAGCAGTTTTTTATTTTTGAAAAAAACATTTTAAGGTCAATATTATTAGCCCCTTTGGGCTATGTATATATTGGATTTGCCTAATAACCCTATCCTGCCAAGTTAACCCAATTAACCCAGTTAAGCCTTTAAATGTCACTTTAAGCTGTATAGAAATGTTTTGAAAAATATCTAGTAAAAGATTTACTGTCATCATGGCGAAGATAAAATTAATCAGTTATTAGAAATGAGCCATTAAAACTATTAAGTTTAGAAAAGTGTTAAATAACCTTTCCTCCGTTAAACAGAAACTGGGGGAAAAAATAAACAAGAGGGTCAATAATTCAGGGGGGCTAATAATTCTGACCTCAACTGTATATCCAGGACGCAGTGATAAATCATCATATGTTGAGTTTATGTATTAATGTACTACATTTTGGATTTGCATGCATTTTTGACTGCATAACTAAATTACTAACATCTTTAACTTCCAGTAAGTAACATGCTATACAGTAGGACTTCTTAATACATGTGAGAAAAAAGCAAGCAGATACACACACAAAAAAAAAACCCTTCTTATATGACTTGTTCTGTTTTCTACACAAGATGGAGCTGTTACTCTTAAGAAGACATATTGGACTCCACTGACAGTGGTGAAAATGCATACTTAAATATGTACTCTTATTAAACACTTTTATTTGAATCATGTTTTGGTGGCTTTGTTACTGGTAAGGATCATTGTGTATCTTAAAGTCTGCAAGAGGAGCTTTTTAGTTTGAGGTGTCTTTAACATTTATGCACTATATAAAAAATGTAAAGCATTTGGTAAACTGCACCTATTGATAAAATGATTAAATTTTGATATAAAAATGATTAAAACAGGTTTTAAAAGAATGAAAAATATATATATATTTTTCGGTCAGTTTTTCTAATACATGCTTCGGTCCTTAATGTATTAATTTTTCATCACATCTAGTTTATTAATAAAATGTATTTAAGTTTTTTTTTTTTTTTTTTTTTTGCGTTTTGAGGGATATTAAGTGTATTCTGATCTACATTATCCTCTGATTTCAGATGTTACTGTAGGTCAGACTACAAATGTTACTAAATGCATCTAGTTTGAGTATACTTTCAGGCTACATGTAGATACAAACAACTACAAGAAAAAGTCTTGAGAACACGATGTCAGTCTGTGCTTTAGATCAGAGGTGTCCAAACTCAGTTTGGGCACCCCTTCTCTAGATCTTCCAATTTGAGACTTTTTCCTCAAATTGACTGATTGGCGGGATTACATCCTTAAGGTGGAATCAAGCGTTAATTAGGAGATCAATCTTTTGAGCACTGCAGTCCGAATGAATAAAAATTATGTAATTCTAATTATTTGCTTGCATTGTTAAGATATCAGATTATGTTTTGAAACACTTGTGTTAGGGGGAGTTTATTTATTTATTTATTGTATGTGACAATGATCATTTACAATACACTGATCTAAGAGTAATTAAAGTACAACTTAGTGCTTCACTGAAAAAAAATATTCATTGGATTTACTTTTTTTTTTTTTTTTTTTGCTAAATGCTTGTAAACAACTTATATTAGCTGAATTTAAACAAATTCAGTTTAAATATTTTAAATATATTAATTTAATTTAATTTTGGGTGTTGGGTGGTTCGAAAGAACCAGCCCCGAGAGACTAAGGTCCAGTATTTGTCCCAAATAGCTTATTTGTCCTATTTTGACCTTATACCATCATGAATTATCAAAAAAAAAATTATTAAAAAAGCCTTTAAGACCTAAAGTAAGACCTGCAAATAAAGTCAACTCTTACTGTATTGTTGTTAAATAGAAAAAAAAACATTTTATTCTAAATCTTGGACCTTATTCTTGAAGGAAAAAATGACCAATTAAATGTTGTGAAGCACCAAAGGTGGCCCATAATAAAGTTACTTTTGTTGTTAACCAAGAATTATCAAACTACTTTTTAAAAGAGGCTAGAAAAATGGTGAAGCTCTATATTATATATATATATATATATATATATATATATATATATATATATATATATATATATATATATATATATATATATGTGTGTGTGTGTGTGTGTGTGTGTGTGTGTGTATATACTGGCCAGTTTGTTATGTGCCTCATATCTGAAAATAGGCTACAGATTTTACTTTAAAAATTTAACAGGTTCATATTTCCCCCCTAGTGATATATAATGCAATGAAATTGTATGTTAAATATAAGAATCCTTTTTTTTCCAGATTTCTTTATTCTAAGTCTTTAGGAAATGTTTTTGGTACATCAAAAAGTTTGACCATCTCACAAACTTATTTAAAAATAAAAATAGTGCTTAAAATGCCACTAAAATGCTGTATATAAAGCTCATAATTAAATAGAAAATGAGTCACATAACTGTAGAAAGTCCACTTTTTGAGAAAAAAAAAAACAAAAAAAACAGTCCTTTTACCAGGCTAGCTATGGGCCTAATATAGCATATCATTAGGAAAAATAATCCTTAAAAATAATAAATAATATTAATGATTATTTTTTTTAATTAATTAATTATTGTAATTAATTATTTTGGTTGTTAACATCGAGATTAATGCTGCTAAAGTTTTTTTTTTTTTTTTTTAAATACATAGCCTATGTTACTTTGATATGTTTTTTTCGTCCTCTTTGCACCTATGCGTAACTACTTCAAATGAACGCAAAAGGGTTAATGGTAATATCAGTTGTGTTTTAAATGAGATGAAGCAGTCAGTGTACGGAGAGCTGGAGTGTGCATTGAGGCGGGGATTGGCGCTGATGATGTAACAGGAAGCCTCTACGCTGAATATGTTGCAGTCTGACAGCCGTCGTCATTCACAGTGTGCGCGGCTCGTGCGCTCTTTCATCTGGCGCTCCGATACTCTGACATCGTTTTGTGCGGTCGTGACGTCGCAGAAGGAAAGTAATGACTTGTTTGTGAATTTAAATAACAAGAAGGAGCGCTCGTTTTTTTATTTGAACATCCCCAGGACACCTTGGATTTATTCTACAGGTAAGGAAATGCTTGATACTGATGAGCGGCTGTTGAATTATGCATGTGCAGGGAATTAATTTATGAAGTGCAGCTGGAAGATCTTCAGTCAGCCGGGCTTCATATCATAATGTTGAAAAAAAATTGATGGCTGAACAGACTTCTTATAAATTACTATAAAGCTTCAATATATGCGGTAGTATATGAAACTGTCGACAGTTAAGCAGTTTGATATTTCATTACTCTTTTGTGAAAGCACACTGCAGAAATATGATTCGTGAGTACATTGTTTGCATGCATTAATCACAATAGTATTGATTGCATCTACAAATTGACCGTAATGTTCATTTATTTTGCATTTAGTTACTGACAAAAATACTGCTCATTGTAATATATATATATATATATATATATATATATATATATATATATATATATATATATATATATATATATATATATATATATATATATATATATATCAATACACACACACACACACACACACACATACATACACACACACATACATACATACATACATACATACATACATATATACATACATACATACATACACTACCGTTTAAAGGTTTGGAGTCAGCTCATTAAATACACAGTACAATTGTGAAATGTTATTGTATTATAAAATAACTATTCCAGTAATTTTAAAGATTAATTTTTATTATTATTATTAGTATTATTATTATTATTATAGGCCTAAATATTAATAGTAAAAAAGCAATAATGACTAAAGTAATAATTTAATTTGAAACTACATATAATAAGTAGTAAATAATTACTAAACAATTTAACTTTTTTTTTACGTTTAATAAATGCTGCCTTGATGAACAGACTAATTTGCATAAAAAAAAAACACAAAAAAAACTGACCCAAAACCTTTCATCGGTAGTGTACCTGTATGGAACAAATAAATAGGGTTATGATGGAAATCAAACGTTCAGTTTATTTAAATTAAAATTCATATCTGGTACTACTTTGTAAATTTCGAGATAGAGGTTATAAAAAAGACAAAGGAAAAATAATTGTCACAATGCACATGTAAGAATTAAATGTTACACATTATTTTAAAATTATATGCATATAATATACAAAGTGTAGGGCTGCACAATATAGCGTTTCAGCATCGACATCGCAATGTGCGCATTTGCAAAAGTCACATCGCAAAGACATGTACTGTCCAATCTGAATTATATTGACTGTAAGCTACAGAATTATTTTTAATGACTTTATTTTTATGCATTTATATGATTTATGCGATAAAAACTAATTTCTTAGACTTTTTTTGTCTTGCTTCTGGTCCAAATATCTACATTTTAAAGTGAAAACAAGATTATTTCACTTATTCCACTGGCAGATCATTTCTTTATTAGCCCTCTTGTTTGTTTTAATGGAGAGATTTTTCTACAAATTTTTAAAAATAATAGTTTTAATAACTCATTTCTTATAACAATTTTTTTGTCTCTGCCATGATGACAGTTCATAATATTTTTTCTAGTTGTTTTGCAAAATAGAAGCATAAAGTGTAATATAAAGCACTAGATTAACTAAGCCAGTTAGGTTTATTCAAGGTTCAGGCAGTGGTTTATTCTGTAGCCGATTAAACAAAATCGTTAAAGTTTGTTAAACATTTATTTTCATTCATTCATTCATTCATTCATTCATTCATTCATTCATTCATTCATTCATTCAATCATTCATTCATTCATTCAATCAAAAAATATTATATTATTTTTATTATTGTTGTTATTATTTTGTTTTCAACTATTTAAATAGTTCTTACACATACAGTAATATAATACATAATACAACACTGTAAAACCCAAAAAGTTAAGGTAACTCAAACCATTTAAATTCAAAAACAAATTAAAATGAGTTCTGTCAAATTAATCCATGTGAGTAACTGAAGCAATTTGAGCTCAGTAAAACCCAATAAATGAAGAGAACTCAAACCAACAAATCCAATAAATCAAGGCAACTTAAACCAACCGAAGAAACCGATTGCAGAAAACTATTTGAGTTAAAAAACCAATCTACGTGAGTACTGTGAACTTGCTCCATTTAAGTTGAAGTAATGAGATGTTTAATTAACTCATTACCTTCAACACTGGGTTCGAAACTCTTTTTTTAAATGAGTAGAATTAACTTTCAGTCAATTTTGAGTTAACTACACTCATTTCGTTTGGTAAAGTTGACTGTTGTGTTTTACAGTGAATATATTATACTCATAAATATATATATATATATATATATATATATATATATATGTATATATATATGTATATATATGTATGTGTATATATATATGTATGTGTATATATATATGTATGTGTATATATATATATATATATATATGTATGTATGTATGTATGTATGTATGTATATATATATATACACAGCAAAATATGGGAACCCAAAACAACTCTATGGGTGTTAATTTCAACACTTTGAAAGTGTCTCATGGGGTCCACTCAAAACAAAGTTAAATCAACACTTTCAAAAGGGTTGGCACATTGACACCGAAGTAAGGGTTAATTTTAACTCTGGGCAGAGTTAAAAAATGTAACTATATTTAACACCGCCTGGTGTAATATATTTATTTTATTCAACTCTCTTGAGTGTAAATATGGTAAAAAGGTCAAACAGACTGTAAATTATAAAATAAAAAACATTTTATTTGAAAACATTCACCACTTCAACAATTCATTCAGTTTTTAAAATGCAACAATGTCAAATATGCTTTAAATGTTTTATTAGTACAGACAGTATCAACAAAATATGTATGACCAGTGCTCAAAAAGGCTGTTTCAGTCATTTGGTCCAAACTTGATGTTTCATCAGTGCAATTTAAAAGTTCAATATATCGTCACTCATAGTTTTCTTCTGAACTCATAGTTTTCTTCTGAAATTACATTTTAAACAACTTGGCGTGCAAATCTTTCACTTCTGGTATTTCCTTGGTCCTCCATATCAAACACAGCAGTTTCAATGAAGGTATAAATGCTGTAAACTTGTGTGAAAACAAACTGGAGCTAGGAAATCTCATCAAGCATGTCCTGTGAAAGATGTGCTTCCCAGCCACAGGATGACCTTTTTATCCATGATGATGTACAGTAGTAGCTGCTGATCGCTCGTCTGGTGGTTCCTGATGCACGGATATAGGGTGATGCTCATCTAAGAACTCTTCAAGACTCCAGCATGACTAAGAAAAATGTTTAAAAACAAATTGCAATCAAATTCTATGATATATTTAAAAGAACATTTAAAGTAAATAAAACATTCAAGAAATCTAAACTCACCTTTTGAAAATCTACATAATGATCCACAACTTGACTCTCCCAGCTGGTTGAGGTGACAGGATATGGAAACGTAGAAAAAACACATACATCACTGTTGGATCTCCAAAAACAATTAGGTTAACCACTATGACTAGAACTGGAAAAACAGACAGCTGTCTGTCCAGAATCCTGAATTTAACACAACACTTGGAGCAAATTTTAGAGGAGCTTAAAATCTTTTATATCATTTAGTGATGCTGACTTCCCCAAAATATTGGCCACAGTGTAAAAATATTCATAAACTTACAGTTTTCTGTAAGCGTGTGCGCGTGTGTGTGTGTGTGTTTGTGTGTGTGTGTGTGTGTGTGTGCATGCGTGTTTCTTTACCAGTTAGGCCCTTTCAAGTCCAGTATTGACGCCACCTTTCCTGGAGTCTAGCAGATGTTTCAGGTCCAAATATAATCTAAAATATTAGGATAAGCAGAAGAGGAAAAGTGCAAAGCACAAAGCAAAGAGCAAAACATTATTTAAGTAACAGTTCACCCACAATACAAAACTTATCACCTTCATGTCATTTGTTATTCTCTAATGCTCTAATACCCTCTCAGCTTATGTGAAACAAATACAGAACTTTATCAAACATACCTTCATTATTATCACCACATATGACCAAGAAGGTGTGCTTGGTCATTTCACCAACTCTGGAAATACACCATCCGTCTCTAATCAGCCAATCGTCACAGGGTCTTGTGTTATTGTATGGAAAACTGTAGCTGTTAAAAAAACAACAAAACATTAGTATCTAACACATATGCATAACCTTCAGATAAAAAAAGAGAGATGAACATCACAAAGTATGCCTCACACTTTTTCAGATATCTTTTGATTCAGATGTTGATTATTGATAATAAATCTACAAATCAAACCTGTATCATCATTAGGCTGCTCAAATATGAATCAGTTGATTAATTTTACAGACAGGTGGCTGTTTACAACGCACTAAATTGTCTTTAAGTTTAAGTTTAGCCTATAGTTTTAAGCACAATATCATGCGGGAGAAAAAGTTTGACTAAGATGTTCCTGACTACAGAAATAGCCTAACTTACTAACGTCAGACATCCCGAGGGGGGATACAGAGTTGATTTGCGGGAGGTAGCGGGAGAGATGAGTACCTGAAGAGCGGTGGGGCGAGTTGCGCGCGACGTACCTTAAGAACGGTGTGGGTGACTTGCGCACGACGTACCTGAAGAGCTGGGAGGGATGCGGTGGAGAGGGGTGTGCAAAGTGTTTAAAGACCGGGCGGGAGACGCGCGTTTTCTGGGAGATTATCATTCATTTGCGGGCATCTACTTGGGCATCTGGGAATCTCTGTGCATTTGCGAGATAACGTTAACGTTAGTCCCGCAACTTCCGGGAGACTTCTGTAACGTTAAATGTCTGAGTGCAAACGCGGTCATTTAAAGACATTAATGTTAACATTCCGACTTTAATGGTTGTCAACACTTAATATAATTCAAGCGTACGTTATCACGCGAGTTTATGGACTAACGGTATATGGACGGCCACGAATGAACCAGTTTAAAAGGGCCGCGGTGTTTAAAATAACCAAATTAACATACACGAATAACAAACAATCATATGTTTTAGTCAGGAAGCCTTTTACAAGTAAGCATATGTTCATTTACTCACCAGATATGTTTTAGAAACTCTCCAGAGCTTATGGAAACCGTCCTGTGTTGCCGTTAGCATCCGGGCAGAGTAAGTTAGGCTAGGCGGCTCGGAGTCCGGGGATTCCCTCGCTAGTTTGCTTCGAATTAAAGGAGAAGTGTCGATTTTATTTTACAGATGGGTAACAACGCACAAAATGGCATTAAGCGTGACAGAAATGCGTTGAACATGTACATTTGATGTTTTTATGCACTATGTATGCGTGGGCATATATAAAAAACATTCTTGAAAAAAAGTCAATAGTACTGCAGTTAAGCTACAGTAGATACACAAACGACCATGAATGAACCGCAGAAGTTTAAAATTGTCACTCCATTCTAAAGTTATTAACTTAACAATATGTTTACAACTGTATTTCCTTAAAGAAAGTCAGTAAAATACCAACATTTAGGTAGTTTGACTCACCAGTTGCTGTTCTAAACCTGGAAAATGGCGGCTGGAAAATTCTTCAGTGACTGGGGCTGCATGAATTCCCGGATGTTGGAAATAACACCACCAAGTGTTGAAAAGTTAACTCCTTTATTTCGCACTGAATAAAATCAATTCTAACTCTTATTATATTCATTTATCAAAATATAACTCTTTAACGTCAACACTTTACTCTGAAATGCTTCAACACCGAGAATTTAACTCTGATGAATTTGCTGTGTATATATATATATATATATATACATATATATATATATATATATATATATATATATACATATATATATATATATATATATATATATATATATATACATATATATATATATATATATATATATATATATATATATATATATATATATATATATATATATATATATGTATGTATGTATATATATATATATATATATATATATATATATATATATATATATATATATATATATATATATATATATTATACTTATTACAAATTATTAAAAAAAAAAAAAGTAGAGCGAAGCCTATACCATCAGGAACTGAGAAGATAAAATACCAGTATACTGAAGTAACTAGAAATACCACAGTCTGTTGACACCTAACAGTTCTGCTGACAGAAGAGGCCTGAAAGAGGGGAAATTGTGATAATTAATAGCCAACTGATAGTCTTGGTATTTGTGTCTTTTGGCCACATGGTTACAAAAGCAGCCTTTCTTATATGATGAAACACTGTGAAGCTGATGGAGGATAGATTGCTAAAATGATCTTATCAGATTATGATGCAATGACACCGTCTCAGTTAGACAGAATTTTCATAAGAGCTTTCATGTGCAGATTCAGTTTTATCCCTGTTCTCAGGCAAGCATCAATTATATTTGCTCATCCTCACCAACAGGGATTTAAACAAACTTCTAAAAGTAAAAACGAAACTTTGGTGCATATAACTCATGCTGTACAACTGGTACAAACAATAAACTGTGCTGTTATTATTATACAGTAACTACTCTGAATGCATTAGCTACTGCACAAAAGCATCTCATCTTAGAGAAGCTTTAAAAACCATAATCCATAATTATGGCAGTGAGATTTGCATGGACAAGCACTCGACGATATCGCTTATTTTCATAATGAGTGCTTATGAATAGTGCTGAGGTATGAAGAATTTGTTCTACAGATTGAGCTGCAAAATGAAAAGGTTAGTGACCGTTCGTCTCTGGGGATGCAAGCTGGCAGAGGGACCCAATGAAAGAGGATTTGTTACTTAAATCGCGAAAAGCCAATTAATCACCTCACAGAATATGTTAAAGAGCATAGATGATGGTTTTAAAAGGGAATCACTTATTTAGCTTCATCGTTTGAGAGCCTTTTATGTGCTTCTCAATGCTGAGCCCCAAAGCACGCATGTGTTTGTCAGGGTTGAGTGCTGCTTTCAAGGAGGATTTAATGTCACTGGAACAATGCTGTGTTCTGCACTGGCGACATTGCAATCAGTTACTGTGCCATTACCATGGTTCACCCTTTACCTCCCAAAAGTGGAGAGCAGACAGTGAACAATGGCAGATTGTTTCAGTGCGAATACAGTGAAAATGTGTATTATCTTGAGCAATATTCTGCTTCAATTAATAGAATTTTGCACTTGTACTCAAGAGTGACATGGTGGCTCAGAGGTTATCACTGTCGCCTCACAGCAATAAAGTCGGTGGTTTGAGTCCCAGCTGGTTTAGTTGGCATTTCTCTGGAGTTTGCATGTTCTCCCAGTGTTCACATGGGTTCCTCCACATCCTCCGATTTCCAGTCCAAAGACATGCGCTATAGACCATTTTGACGGATGTAAACAATAACAATGGTCCTAACAAGTTTCCTGTTTTACATTTTTAATTGCCCTAGCTTCAGAGAATCCAAAAAGCTCCACATATTGCTAAACAATTCTATGGCAGGTGTTTTGATGTAGTAATCATTGAATTGCCTCTTGTTACAGTTGTGAAATAGTTTGACAACAAGCACAACATCTTTAGCATTCACCTCATTGAAATGGTCTATATGTCAATAAACTAAATTGGCTGTAGTGTGTATGTGTGAATGAATGTGTATTTCCTAGTACAGTTTGGAAGCTTGGGTTGCAGCTGGAAGGGCATCTGCTGTGTAAAACATATGCTGGATAAGTTGGCAGTTCATTTCGCTGTGGCGACCACTGATGAACAAAGGGACTAAGCTGAAGGAAAATGAATGAATGAATGTGTACTTAACAACCATTGGCCATTTAAAGAAATGATTTCTCTAGTGTTTTAATGAAAACTAATTTCAAGGTAAACCACTAAAGCCACACATTTTCTGACGATTGATTTACTGTTTCAAATTTTCATTATCATTAAAAAAAAGTATTGATTAGCGCGATTTTGATAAACCTTTGAAGATCTTGTAACATTGTAATTGGCTAACTGCGAAAGGCTGCAATGTAAATGCACACACACACTTTTATTCATTTATTTTGTTTTCGGCTTAGTCCCTTTATTATTCTGGGGTCGCCAAAGCGGATTGACCTGCCAACTAATCCAGGAAAGGTTTTACACAGTGGATGCCCTTCCAGCTGTAACCCATCACTGGGAAATTTTTGTCATATCATTGAAGTGAATGGGGTGGGGCAAGTCACTTGTCGAGGAGGAGCTCTGGAAATTCAGGGGTACCTCTAAATTTACTCTTGTATACACTCTCATTCACACACAAACACTACGGACAATTTAGCTCACTCAATTCACCTATAATACGTCTTTGGACTTGTGGGGGAAACTGGAGCACCCAGAGGAAACCCATGTGAACACAGGGAGAACATGCAAACTCCACTAAAATTCCAACTGACCCAGCCGGAACTCGAACCAGCAATCTTCTTGCTGTGAGGCAACATTGCGACCTACTGTGCCATCGTTTTTTCTGTAGGCTATCAAAAAAAAAAATAGCTTAAAGGGGCTAAGAATTTTGACCTTTAAATGGTTTTGAAAAAAAAAAAAAACTGCTGTTATTCTAGCTGAAATAAAACAAATAAGACTTTCTCCAGAAGAAAAAATACTGACAGACATACTGTGGGGGGGAGGGGGGGTTGAAATTCTGATTTCAACTGTACATCTATCTATCTATCTATCTATCTATCTATCTATCTATCTATCTATCTATCTATCTATCTATCTATCTATCTATCTATCTATCTATCTATCTATATATATATAGTTGATTCTGGGCATTAACTGTCGGCTTGTTTCAATGTGTTTTGTGATGAATAGTTAAAATGACAATAAAAAGATAAAAAAAAAAAAATAAAAAAAAAAATATATATAAAAAAAAAAAAAAAAAAAAAAATATATATATATATATATATATATATATATATATATATATATATATATATATATATATATATACATTTTTATTTTATTTATTTATTTATTTTTTTTGATTGGCTGCATAACAAACCACTGTGTGCCCAATGACCTGTCTTATTAACTTTGCTTGCCTAGTTAACCCAAACAACATAGTTACGTAAGTCTGTAAATTGCACTTCAAAAGATGATTACTAGAATCTTGCAAAATATCTAGATGATTTTAATATGTCTAAAATATTCACCAGGGATTAATTAAATTGATCTAAAGATCTAAGTCATCTAAACTCAGAAGGATCAAGAGGAACTAAAGTAATATCATCTTTCGATATTTTATTCAATATTTCAGACAGTATATCTTTCTATTACAAACATCAGTGATTTTGAGTTTGATATTTGAATGAAGCAGATGAAAAGGCTGCTAGATAGTGGGCTGCGATTAAAAGGCTTGCTGCACTTCAATGCACATAAAATCTAATGAATCCAAAGAGCGAAAATGAAATGGTCTCATTATCCCGACCTCAGTTTAATGCCTGACACAAGACGCGGAGTCCAGGACAGCAATAAATCTGGTCGTTTTTACGATTCTGTGCGTTCATTCAAAGCATCTATTCATGATCTTTGACATTGCTGTTAATGAAAAATGCAATACATATCATAGCCTCTCCTATGGTGGAAATGGAAAAATATATTCATGTTCTTCTTGAATTCAATATCATGATTATTATACTCACCAAACTTTTCATGGTTATTAATATCATGGAATTGAATAAGATAAACTGACTGTAGTGTATGTGTGTGAATGCGTATGAAGTGTATGGGTGTTTTCCGGTGTTTGGTTGCAGCTGGAAGGGCTTTCGCTGCGTAAAATATATGCTGGATAAGTTGGTGGTTCATTTCGCTGTGGTGACCCCTGATTAATAAAGGGACTAAGCTGAAAAGAAATTTAATAAATGAATAAATATTATGTTCCTGGTGCAAGTTATATATATATATATATATATATATATATATATATATATATATATATATATATATATATATATATATATATATATATATATATTGTAAGGTCAATATTATTACCCCTTAAGGAATATATAATGATTGGTACAGAATAAACCACTGTTGTCCATTGACTGACCTATTTAATTACATGAATTACCAGCCTGATCTCACAAGAAAACCCATGTATTTTATGTTTTGTCAGTTTAGTGGTTTATTTGTTTGAATTTGTAAGAGTTCAGTATGATTTTAAAAAGGAGGCTGGCACCAAACGCCGCCCATAAACCCAACTGTCATTGGGGGATGAGCAAATCGTAATAAATTGTGCGAATGAGATTGTACAAGTTCATATGAATTAGCCACTAAATCAAGAAGTTACCAGTTGCGGTAAGATTGCGTTGGGATTACAGCAAGTATGTAGAATTTGAAAATGAACTAACAACTAAAATTGTCAACTAAACATGGATCCCTGCATTTTGGATTTGTTTGTATTATTTTGTGTACATTGGTTTTAAGTGTATATGTGTGTGTGTGTGTGTGTGTGTGTGTGTGTGTGTGTGTGTGTGTGTGTGTGTGTGTGTGTGTGTGTGTGTTTATAATTCAAGGTATTGCTTGATAAACTAGGACTAGGAAAACTACTTCACAGGGATCAATGTTTAATTCTTAGCTGCTTATTAAAAGCCCAAAAAGGGTTGTGCAATGTGATCACAATATCAAAAGGCTATGTTTCTAACTGATGTTGCCATTTCATTTTGTGAAGTCAAGCTTCGGCTCTGTATTCTCAATAGTGTGCAGGATACACTTTAAATTAGGAGAATACAACATACTTCATGTACTATATTAATATATGAAGTGTGTGTGTGTTGTTCAAGTGATGGTAAACCGGAGCACCTGGATAAAACGCACACGAACAAGGGGAAAACATGCAAACTCCACATAGAAATGCCAACTAACCCAGCCGAGGCTCAAACCAGTGACCTTCTTGCTGTGAAGCGATCATGCTACCCACTGAGCCACCCAAACATAGAGCTCAAAAAAGTCAAGTCCAAACATACAGCTCAAAAAAGTAAAAACTTTTGTTGTTACATTTAACACATGGTGAATTACTTGAATTAAACTTGCTTCTGAGAAGTGGTGTGATGTGTAATCTATGAACAATTCTAAGTTGAATAGATCTGGCCCTATTACAGATCTTTTTAGTCCAGATTAGATCCCATTGCTTGTCTGTGATGTCCCCCCTCCCATATTCTTTTAAGTTACCAAGTGTAAATGTATATTTCTTAAGGGGGGTAATAATATTGACCTTACTATATATACAGTTAAAGACAGAATTGTTAGCCCCCCCTGTTTATTTTTTCCCCCAATTTCTGTTTAACCGAGTTATTTTTTCAACACATTTCTAAACATAATAGTTTTAATAACTCATCTCTAATAACTGATTTATCTTTGCCATGATGACAGTACATAATATTTGACTAGATATTTTCAAGACACTTCTTAACAGCTTAAAGTGACATTTATAGGCTTAATAGGTTAATTAGGTTAACTAGGCAGGTTAGGGTAATTAGGCAAGTTATTGTATAACGATGGTTTGTTCTGTAGACTATCAAAGAAAATATATAGCTTAAAAGGGCTAATAATTTTGACTCTAAAATGGTGTTTAAAAAATTCAAAACAAATAAGAAATAAAACAAATAAGACCTTCTCCAGAAAAAAAAAAAAATGATCAGAGATACTGTGAAAATGTCCTTGCTCTGTAAAACATCCTTTGGGAAATATTTAAAAGAGAAAAAAAATCAGATACAGTATGCAATTGGAAATAAATGCAATAGGAAATACTGTGATAAATGTCCTTCCTTGCTTATTAAAAATAAATAAGCACCAGGAACAGAATATTTTAGAAGATAATTTAAAATGATTTTCAAATTCATCTTTGTAGCTAATAGAATTATCACTGGAACTAAAAACTTGTGTTAAAATATATAATTATGAAACGATACAGCTTCAGAACAGAAGTATACACAAAAACCACATGAATAGCGTTTACTAATTGTTGCCCATCCTCCACAGATTTCAGTAAAAGATAAGATGACCAGACACAAGCCTAAAATAGCGGCATTATGGGAATATTCCCCTGCATACTGACAGCCAGATTTGTCATACAGTATGATTAACCGTGGATATACATACGGCTAAGGACATAAGACTCTCATATAAAAGCGGACCCTAGAGATGAAGAGCTTGAGTGGGTTTCTGGACACTGGAAATATAAACAGGTTCAGAGTTTAAGGCTAATACACACTAAACAAACTGACACTGCCAGGCAACAGCTTTAAGATTTATTGACCTCTGAAACCATTGAGTGTGCAGGGGACCCTGGGAATGGATGAATCAAAACCCACCCACTTCCAAGTGGGTCAGCCTTGGGTTATCATGTTTCTGCCAAAGGCTTCCTTTAAAGTAGGATTAAATGTTTCACGGAATGATTCAGGAGTGCGAAGTAGAACTGGATCTTTTGATTTCAACACTCCCCTTAGCATCTAGCTTTTGTTTAGTTGCCCAGAAGTGTTACCTGAGTTGCTACAGTCATTGGACCGCAGTGTGTTAAAACTCTAGTGGGTTTTTTTTTACCCATAAGCAGCAAAGTTGCCCGCAGTTCAAGTTCAGGACCTTTCGCATGCCTTCTCTAGTCCTGGAGGACACATGCTGAAGTTTAAAAATAGGAGTGAATATGATCAGGTTCCATGTTTTATTTTCATAGCTCAGAGGAATCCTGAGAGCGCAGACTCTCCTGGTCCTGGATTATGGTCTGCAGAGGAAGTGGTTTTACATGCTAGACGTAGAACTAGCAGTCCACACACAGCAGGACATCTTTGGGGACCTTCTGTGAACACAATGCTTCCCCCCTGAGCTTTTTCAGCTGTCTCTCTGTAATAAATTGGGAATATATTTGCATGTGTTTGGTCAGGTTTCCAAGCAGTGGAGTGGATAGAATAACAGTTGATTTTGGTTGCTGGATTAAGGATCACTAGAGGGTAGAGGTTCTGTGTCTGTGGTTTGAGAAAGTCCTAATTGCCTGCTGAATTTTTTTATGCTTTGTAAAAAAGCCATGTGAAATAAAAGGAGACCTGTTGCTTTTCTTATCTTTTTGATTTATTGGAACAAGCCTGTCCCAGCAGAATATGCTTAATCAGTGGTTTTAGTCCGGCATGCTTCATTAAGCAAAGCTTTCTTCATTGCAGGAGCTGCTACATCATTAGAAACATGTTTCTGGAAACTGTATTTTTACAGAATGTTCTTTTCTAATGCTTACCATGGAAAGCTGTAATATGTGGTAAACTCTGCTGCTATTTGGGGATTTCCACCTGGATTTTGGCTACCCAAATTTAAAAGCTTCCCAAATCCACATGCATAGGTGTAAATGCAAAAATGTGGTATCATTTTAAAGAAAACCCTTTGAATTTTCATAAAACACTATTAAACGTGTTTAAAATAACAGTATATTTTGTATGTGTTATAATAAACACCTAAAAAAGAGGCGCTTTTTGTATTTTATTTTTTATAAACTCAAATTTGAAAGTGTACCTTTTAGGTTTTGTGTGGTCTAGCATGCTGTAATTAATTTTGGTGGTTCCTGCACATGTCAGTAATTATAGGAAAAAAGAAAAATGTCTCTACCATAATCTATGCAAAAGTTATTGCATTGCAACTGATGAGAGGTACTGTACAAGCCACAGAGACTGATCCTTGTTTACATATTTCACTGTTCTTTTGTTTGATCAAACATAATTCACTGTTTGGACCACATCAGACATATAAAAGGATTACTTATGCACTTCACCTCAAAAACAGAGGAGAATGGCCCTGAAGGGCACAGCATAAGGTAAGAGATGACAGCTGTCTGTGCTATCTGGGGCTGCTTATTGATCATGAATGTATTGTTTACATTTCTGCGCCATGGAAACACCACAATTCATTCAACAACTGTTTGGAATATGAATATAATTCAGTAAAAAAAATGCTAGAACTGTATGAGCACCGGCAAGAGCTTTCATTTGAGCTATAACTTGTACATGTGTCATATAAAAAAATATGAAAATGAACCAATGTAAAATACCCAGCTCGGGTATCCAAAATACTGTGTATTTAAGTGTAAATAACTTTTATACAGTAGAATAAAAACCAAAGTGATGAATATGTGCATAAAATATAGATTCTACACTTTCAAACGACACCCCTTACAGGGGTTTGGTGCAACGCTAGCCCTTTAAATCTGAAAGCGAAAGTCGATGACGTCACGGAACCCGGGACCAGGTCCGCAGTTTAAGTCGTTAATACTTGAATATCCGATGCATTCAACCAAAACCACTTTATTTACATGCACTAGTTGAACATTCAATTAATTTTAAAAACCTGCAAATAAACTAAATGATAATAAAAAAATTACAATAATGTAAATGTACAGAAGGATTTCACTTAACTGCTTAAGCAGATTAACAAGCCATACCCAGGCGCTGCAAATCAAATAAACATTTACAAATGTAAGTTTAAAATATAAACATAATAAAAAATAAATAAAATAGTCAAAACAAAACAGAAGAAGCCAGAACTCTTTTCAAATAAAAATTTCAGAGTTTATGTAGAAAGGATTGGAGAGGTTCCCAAAGTCTTCTGAATTTGTCCTGTTTGTGGTTAAGGTCATACGTTTTCCAGAGGAAGAAAGGCTGAAAACTGAGAAATCCACATGTATTGGAGTTTGAGAAGCAGACCATTTTAATAATATACATTTCTCAGCCATAAATGTAAGAGTTGAAAACAGAGGTTTGAGCTCCGAGTCAAAAAAGGTCTTTAGGAATGTCATTCAACAAAAAAAGTGAGGGGGAGAAAATAAAACGTTTTCAAATTATCTCCTGGATTGCAGAATGAACCCCTCTCCAAAATGGTTGGATGTAAACACAGGACCAGAGTACATGAAAAAAATGTGCCCTTACAAGTTTTGCACTTAAAACAGTGATCGGAACAGGCTGGGAACATTTTATGCAGACGAACAGGTGTTAAATAAATTCTGTGGAAAAACTTAAAATTTTTGTCATGTATGGAAATTTAGGTACATTTTGGAAAGATACCATCACAGATCTTGGACCAATCTTCAGGGTCAAACATAACTTACCATAGTGGTTTCAACGAATCATAAACTGAGGAATCAGAGTAAACTAATAAGGCATAGAATTTAGAAATAAGCCCTTTTAAAGAACTTACTGACAGCATGGTTTCTTCTGGTTCCGATAATTTAAAATGAAATGGGTAAGGGCTCTTTTTTAATGATCTAAGCACAAAGTCTAAAGAGTATGGCGCAAAAATATTAGGGGCATGACCGAATCCACTATTGCTATTTCAAGGATGGAAAATTATGCTCTGTGCTGCGGCACATTGTCTAACAGGGTTGTGCTTATTCTCTTGAGTCATGGGTGTGTTTCGAACATAATGTGCATTAAACCAATCAGAGTCTCATCTCCCATTTCCTTTAATTGTCAGTTGTGTCACGCCATGGCGCATGTACCATTTACATGGCGACTTAAATGGAAAAACTGAACGCTTCACTAGCGAGAAAAACTGTTAAACTGCAGCATGAAGATAAATGAGCCTTCTCTTTAGGCCTCTTTACTTTGTCTTTACTTTACTTTTACTCTTTACTTTCGTGGAGTAAGGTTGCGTGTTGTACGTACTCCACTGAAGACATCCATTAGTCTACATATTTAATATCGTTTGTTAAGCACAAATATTTGTTTCAAAACTACTTATAAATTCAGTTTAAATTTCCAGCAAACAAATAAATGAACAATAATAATGAAATGTGATCAAAAAATATTATAGTTTAAGTTATATCCAAACACAGTAAAAATTAAGGGGACACTATACTGTCAGTGCGCACCGTCTTTCGAATGAGACGTTAAACCGATGTCCTGACTCTCTGTGGTCATTAAAAATCCCAGGGCACTTTTTGTAAAAGAGTAGGGGTGTAACCCCGGTGTCCTGGCCAAAGTCCCTCAATCGGCCCTTATGATCATGGCCTTCCAATCATCCCCATCCACTGAATTGGCTCCATCACTTAGAGCGCACTAGCGCTGTTGTCCTGTGGCTGCTGTCGCATCATCCAAGTGGATGCTGCAGAATGGTGGTGGTGTGGAGAGACCCCCCCCTCTCATGATTGTGAAGCGCTTTGGGTGTATGGCCATACACAATAAATGCACTATGTAATCACAATGGTTGAGTTGGTCTGAAAATAGCAACAAATAACACCATATAAAAACCAAAAAGGACGCTCCTTAAAATGTGAATATGTTCCGTGCTTTTTATTTCACTTAGGCATGAAAACACTTTAAAATAAATATTAAAAAATGGTTGGATTCCCTTTCTTTTCCATTTCAGGCGCCTTTACCCCTCCTATGCAAGTCTCAAAACAGTCAGTTCATGCAGCATGTTGATAAATAGGCGCTGTTTCCCAAATGTATTCTGTGTACGCGATTTGAAGTGGAGCGAAATTGGAAACTGGGTTTTGGATGTGTTTGAACAGACATATTCACATAATAATAATAATAATTATTATTATTATTATTATTTATTATTATTATTATTATTATTATTATACAAAGTCCACTTATATAACACACCAACAGAACATTTCAATGTAGTATACTTTACTTGTTCCTGCAGCTTGCAATTGCATTACTATGCTGTCATGGCAATGCTGCCAAAATAATGCCTCTCTACTACTGTCAATAGCATTTTACTGTCAGTGAAATGTGGTTATTTTTAAATCATTTTGATTCAAGTTATTAAGTTCAATTTTACAAAATATCTTTACATTACTTAATAAAATAACAATTATTACAAAGAAGTTTCCGTTTTGCTGTTCGGCCAAATACCTCTAGAATTTTCAGTTCTGTATTTGGCCCAAAATGTTCATTTCTGTGCAATTTATCAAGTATTTCAAGCTCAAATGACATTGCAGTTGTTCATTACCATGCAAGATGGCTGCATATGTTTTAAAGCCTTGTCAGTGTAAACTCATGTCATACTATATTGTGAGTGCACACATCAAAGGGCACTGAGAAAAGGCCAGCTGTCAGATGACATGTTGCATCAGTCAAATTAGCCTGTCTATATAAGCTGCAAAGATTTATTTATATATTTTTTTCATTTTTTGCAAAGAATGCAGTTGCTTAAATACTGTTAAATCGCCCAACACCCCTTCAAAAACAAAAGTAATAAAGCAGTTTATTGTCTGTTGTATTAAATTTATCCATGTTTGTATTTGAGATGTATATATATACTGTATATACATACAGTTCAAGTCAGCATTATTAACAGTTTCAGTTTAATGAAGGGAAGATTGTTTCAGCACATTTCTAAGCATAATAGTTTTACAAACCTATTTCTGATAACTGATTTATTTTATCTTTGTCAAGATGACAGTAAATAGACTATCGGAAAAAAAATGAGCTTAAAGGGGCAAAAAATTTTGTCCCAAAATTGTTTTTTAAAAAATTCAAAACTGCTTTTATTCTAGCCGAAATAAAACACATAAGACTTTCTCCAGAAGAAAAATATTATCAGACATACTGTGAAAATTTTCTTGCTCTGTTAAACATCATTTGGGAAATATAAAAAAAAAAAGAAAAAAAATCAAAAGGGGGCTAATAATTCTGACTTCAACTGTGTGTGTATATATATATATATATATATATATATATATATATATATATATATATATATATATATATATATATATATATTTATATATATATTTATTTGTTTTATAAATGCACCTACAAAAATCACCCCAGTGATTATAAAATAATGAATTGTTGCTGAAAAGAGCTACTCAAGTCATCTGGAGAAATATTTTTTTATATCACGATGTTCAGCGTAGAAACACAAATTTCACAACATCATTTCTTGTTCTGTAATTGTGCAGCCATAACGCCTACAAAATAAAATGTTGGAATTGAGTATGTTACTGTCCATAATTGATTTGTCAAAATAACATATTGTCTGCAGTTTTTAAAGACTGAGCATATCTACAGCAGCTTTCTCGCTCAGTGGTTTCTTGGCCTGCGGGTGATTTTATGCACAAGATAAGTTGTACGTGAATCGCTAGCCCAAGTGGAAAATATGTGCAGAAGCTCCCAGATTTCAATTATTGCAGTAACATTGTACTTAACGTTAGCATCTAATAAATCAACTGGAAAAATTAAACAGTGTAATTTAATGTTTCCTCAAGCAAAGCAAAGTTTGAACCTTCACTAAAACATTTAGTTTTTTTTCAAACTAACATCTGGGGGCTATGCCACTAGTTTTTGTGAATAATTTTGTTCCTTTTTTAAGATGTGGAGTAACTGTTTGCTTTATGCATTAACTGTACTTTGCAGATATACTTTGTTTTTAACAGCAAGGACCACAATGGAAAGAGGCCCAGGGTATTACTGTGTTTTCATCCTTGATGGTTTTATTTAAAATGTATGGGATACTTGTATCTAATCTAATCTGTCAAATAAAATTCAATTCAATTCATTTCTACAGAACAAACACCTGATTTGGTGCCAGTGCACATAATATTAATAATATTACAAGTTTTGTATCTTACACTGTAAAACCCAATAACTTATAGTAACTCAAACCATTTGAGGAAACCGATTGCAACAAACCATTTAAGTAAAAAAAAAAAAAAACTAATCCTAATAAGTAAACAAAGCTATTTGAACTCAGTAAAACCCAATAAATGAAGAGAACTCAAACCAACTGAGTACTGTAAAATCCAGTAAGTTAAGGCAACTCAAACCATTTGAGGAAACCGATTGCTACAAACCATTTGTTAAAAAAAAAAAAAACTAATCTATATGAGGACTGTGAACTTGCACCATTTAAACTGAAGTAATGAAGAATTTAATTAACTCAATGCCTTCAACACTAAATTCAAAACTCTTTTCAAATGAGTTGAATTAACTTTCAGTCGATTATGAATTAAAACTACAGTTTTGAGTTAACTACACTCATTTCATTTGATAACGTTGACTGTTGGGTTTTAGTGTAAAAATACACTTTTGCTTAAGTTGAGAGTAGCAGGAGTGTGAGTTGGGATTCAAACGAAAATATTATTTTTATTAACAAACATTTTTTTTAACCAATTGTAAGTTTTATACCTAATGTTATACATTTGAAGATCATGATAACCACACAAAAAGTTTAAAAAGCCTAAGTTAATATTTTTTAAAAGCGTTATGTAAAACAGCACAACTAATATATATCATAAACAAATCGATTTATTTAATACGCTATTATTGTTACTTTTATTCATTAATTTTCCTTAGTCTCTATTCGCCTCTATTCACCACGGGGAATGAACCACTAACAATTCCAGCATATGTTTTTTTCACAGCAAATGCCCTTCCAGCTGCAACCGAGCATTCACATACACACTCATTCACTACGGACAATTTAGGCCGAGTACAACTCTATTTTTGTACCCCTACCCCTTCTCCTTGGCCCTTGAAACAAAGTGTGAAGGGGAAGGGCTTTAAATTTACCTGCACACATCATCATATGACCTCGCAATCTCTTGCTTCATTTGAGATCGCATTCGCAACTGCCGTAGTTACTCCAGCTGTGTTATTTTTTGGTATTTATCTTCAGGAAATCACTGAAGGCAATGATATCATGTAATCATAATGATATAATGTGGCAATGATCGTAACTGTACTGTGTATTTACAGTGTCCATATTCATTTATGTAAACACACAAAAAAACATTATTAACATTATAGCAGACACTGTAAAAAAATTATTGCCAGACACTACTTTCTGACAGGGTATTTGAGTGTCATTGAGTCACAGAATGTTTGGGACTGCTATACAGGAGTTATTATTAGGGATTTTAGATAGTGAAATTTATCGTTTTTTATTTTAGCTGTTTTTATTTCAGCAAATTTTATTAAAAGCATGACTGTAAAACATGAACACGGCTATGAATGTATCAAAACGCTTCTTTGTTGTAAAAGTTTAAATAATGACAAAAAAATACTAACTTGTGCAACTCGTGACATCCATGTGGAGTCAATTTGCAGTTGAAGCTGGTGTATTCTGGGAAATTTTCTTACCCCTTGGTTTCGAGTGTGGTCCTGAAAAATCTCAGTTTTAAGAGCTATCTAGCCCCTCACTTTAGCCCTATACCTCCAAGCTAAAGAGAATTGGGCAAACCAATTAAGGGCTAAGGGGTAGAATTGGGATTGGGCTTTAGTCTATTCAATTCACCTATACTGGACTGTGAGGTAAACTGGCACACCCGGAGGAAACCCACGCAAACACTGGACTAACATGTAAACTCCACACAGAAAGATCAACTGGCCCAGCTGAGATTCAAACCAGCGACCTTCTTGCTGTGAGGGGACAGTGCTAACCACTGAGTCACTATGCCGCACATTATTATTATTATTATTATCATTATTATTATTATTATTATTATTATTACTATTACTATTGATAGATTTAACTTGATATGAATGTCCTGCATTTCTGCCAGTGGTCTGCCAAATTTGCCTTTAAAGGGATAGTTCACCCAAAAATGAAAATAACCTCATTATTTACATATTTTTTTACATAATTTAAAAGTCCTGCTTACTGGGACTTATTTACTTCCATAGACTTAAAAAATTACAATGGAAGTAAAACATATTTTTCAAAAAAAAAAAAAAGAAAAAAAAAAGAAAGAAACAAGTGAAGGGTATGCACTGTAAATGATGGAAGATTTATATATATATATATATATATATATATATATATATATATATATATATATATATATATATATATATATATATTTTTTTTTTTTTTTTTTTTTTGGTGAACTGTACCTTTAAATGAATTTGTTTTGCAGTGCTGTGTAATGAACTTGAACAGCACTGTGTAGAGGTGATGTAGTTGACTGATTCCGCAAAACACATTCGCTCTAGCTTTTCTTTCAAACTGAGGTGATAAATGGTCCATGAGGCGCATAGTCCACACAGCTAGCATCGTTTTAATCTGCTTTTGGTGCATTCAGTGATGTTTCTAGTATACAACATAATATAATCACTTATTAGTTTTCAGCCTAACTGTCATTAAAAAGGTTGCAGAATAGAGCCATGGTTTTGGTATAGACTTGTAGTGTGTACATAAAGTACGTGGGCGCTTCATGTTATTTAGCAACATAATTCAGCATTTCTGGGTATTTTTTATTAGTTTTCTCCATCCTTGACAAATGTGTAATGTGGGTGTACAGAAATATTTGTAGAAATTTGTAGAAAGACACTGCCACCAATAGTTGGCAAAAGTGCTACTTTTAAAGGAATAGTTCATCAAAAAAAAAAAAAATGTATAGTTAATTTACTCTCAGACCATTGAAGATGAAGGTGACTTGGTGACATTAGTTATTCATATAATGCAAGTCAATGGTTACCCATCATTTAGATAAAAAAATAACACATAAAAACAAGTCTCAATTGTTCCCACTGAGGTTTTATGAAGAGAAACAATTGCCCAGTGCAAAAAAATCTCTGCTCACAGGTGTGAGTGCAAGGTCCTAGTTCCTTGATGACATATGCTTGAGGTGATGAGAGTGAGGATGCATGTTTTTGCCAAAATGGTTCTTACCTGTGACTGCTCCAGGTGTGGTAACTGCTATAAATTTGAACTTGCGTCAAGTGACTGGATGCTCAATATCTGGGAAACGTCTAGAATTGTTTGCAAAGGATGTGTATTAAGCTAATGATATTAAATAATCTTCAATATCTTGCACAGACCAAATGTTTCACTTCATAAGACTTCAATGTATAATCAGAAGCGACTCATTGATAAATTCTCATTCATCATCAGATTCATTTAGATTTGTGTGTTTATTTTTAATCTCAAAAAGAGGTGACCATTGACTTGCATTTTATGAATCACCGAAAAACACATATTTAACTAAAAACCACATTTACTTTTCTACTGAAGAAGAGAAAGTCACCTACTATACATCTTCAATGGCTTTAATGAAGGTGAGTAAATAAACTGTAAATGTTCATCCCTTTAACAATGTTTGTTTGTTTGTTTGTTTGTTTGTTTGTTTGTTTGTTTATAGAGCACATTTAAAAACAACAGATGTTGACCAAAGTGCTTTACAAAACAACCAACATACACAATCTATAATTATATATATATATATATATATAAACAAAATATGTAAAGCATATTAAAATTAATTCATTACAATTAAAAGCAAGAGATAGAAGGTGATTGTTTTTAAAATGAGACCAAGCGAAGAGCATGTCTTGATATGTAAAGGCAGACCATTCCACAGATGAGAAGCTGTGGCAGAAAAAGCCCTTTCTCCTTTGGATTTTAACCGTGATTTGGGAACAACTAACTGAAACTGGTTCTCTGACCTACAGTAAATGGCCTTAATAAAGTGCGCCAGTGAAGAAGCTGACCAATGTAACTAGGTGCCAGACCATTCAAAACTTTTAAAACAAATAACAATAACTTGGATTGAATCCTAAGTTGTACTGTGAGCCAGTGAAGGAATGATAAAACTGGTGAAATACTAGAATTTTAAGTTCCAGTTAAAAGACTAGCAGCTGCATTTTGAACCAGCTGCAGGCGTACAATTGAAGCATAAGAAACTCCTGAATACAAAGAGATGCAGTAGTCCAATCTTGACATGATAAAAACATTGATGATGGTTTCCATCTCCTTAAAAGACAGAAAAGGCCTTAATTGTCCTTAATTGGTAGAAACCACTTCTGACTATAGAATTTATTTGCTTGTCAAATTTTAACTTGGTGTCAAAAATAACTTCAAGACTCTTTGCGTGATTATATAACTAAGCTTAAAATGACCTATTAATTGTAGATTCACAGACATTCAGAGGGCCAAACACTAGCACTTCAGTTTTTGATTCATTCAAGTGTAAAAAAATTGCTCGTCAGCCATTCCAATGTGCTGAAGATCTTAGCCTGAACCTGAATAGACCTGATGAGTTGGTCGGGTTTCGGTTTAATTATTCCCATTTTAAATGGACTCGGTTTGTGCGATAAATGAACTTGCGTTTCATGTGATGCGTTTTGATTTGCATGAGAAAGATACAAAAATGGATGTCAATACAGTGAAATGGAGGCTTGGCTCTGGCAATTAAGTTTTTGGCAAAGAAACAAAATGAACATGTACATACAGTGCATATATCAAATACCCATCTTAATCTAGAATCCATCTTACTTTAATTTGTTGAGACTCATTTTTATTGGCAAGTAGCATTGGCCAGCCTGATCTCATGAGAAAACGAAAGTATTTTACGTTTTGCCAGTTTAGTGGCTAATTCGTACGAGTTCAGTTGTACAAAATTGTACAATTTTAAAAAGGAGGCGTGGCACCTAACCCCACCCCTAAACCCAACCGTCATTGGGGGATGAGCAAATCATACTAAAATGTACGAATTAGCCACTAAATAAAAAAGTTACGAATTGCCGTGAGATTGTGTTTCATTGGCCCATTTATGTAATTGTTAAGAGTGCTGAGATATGTTACTATATTGCAGAGGAGTTTTTAAATATTTTTTTTTACACATCCAAGTGAACTATTGCCTATGTCAATAAAGTATGTTAAAACTAGTTTAAATGACTCATTCATAACAGAAGCTATATGCATGCTCTCATTTGAATAATGTCTGGCTGTAAACAAGTTTGTGCCTTTAAAATGCTGTCAATAAAAGTGTCTGGCTCAGGATAAATTGTGTCAGGTTTAACTATTTAAGCCCGATTACAGCTCTAGTACAGTTTGGGACGGCACAGCACAGTATGCATTTACAGTATTTGCATTTCCACTGTCAAAATACCGAAACAGCAAACAGTTGTTTAAAAGGACAATCACCACTTGCATCTAAAAATGTGTGCAAAACACAAAATGCTAAATGTTTCTCTTTGTATTTGCATGAGCTCATTTACATTTGAAATAACCTGAGTTTACAAACAGTGTGATATGTGTATGCTAGCTTTTTTCTTCTGGCTACTGTTAGCAGTGGTCTCTATTGAATTAATAACATTGCTACTTCACTTCACGGTTGGATGTGCTGTGCATAGAACTGCAGAACTTGGTTGTAACGAGTGGTTATTTGAGTTACTGTTGCTTTTCTATCTGCTGAATCAGTTTGGCCATTATCCCCTGACCTCTGGCATCAACAACTCATTTTTGCCAACAGAGCTGCTGCTTACTGGAGATTTCCTTTGCTAAATGCTTCTTTGGTGAATGATTCCTTTATTGCAATGACCTTTTTTTTTTTTGCTGTTGTGATTATCAGGCCTGGTTTAAATTCTTTAATAATACATTTATTGTAAACTGGAGAGAAACAGCATTAAATAACTAAAAACATGTTAACATTTTTATCTTTTTAACTATAGTACCATATTTTTACGATGTTGCATCATGTGCAAGAGGCTGAAAAAAGACTCGCAATCGCATGATCAAACTATTTTAGTGCATTTACATAGAGAAACAATGGAAAGGTAGATGAGTGTGACATTAAATCACCAAAGAAAATTCCCAAAACAATTAGAAATCCGACTAATAACATAAATTAAATGTGCATTAAAGCTCATTTAGGAACATCTGGTTGAGCTGGATAATATATTCACCCCTGCAGTTCCAGAATGCTAATTTTTTCCATCACCATATGTACTGTATCAATACCCAGCCATTTAAGAGCAAGTTATGCCAAACAGTGGAATCCCTCCGGGGTAGGATTATGTTTTGAGCCCTGAAATAGCTTAAAATATGTATTTACTCTGCAGGTGATATTCTGGAGCAGCTTGCGATGGGTATATTTTTAAAAGTGTATTTTTGTAACCGTATACGAGTGGCTTTTATTTCTGTTTGTATCAGTTGAGGACAACAGTAGCCCCTGGTTCTGCGTATTCAGCTGTACCACACTGAGGCAGGAAAGGGTGGTTCAGATCACATTACTGAGCATCAACATTAACACATTCATCCAAGTAGTTTAATTGCTGTTTCATAATAGTAATAGGCAAGCTGATTTGACAGATGCTGGTTTAACTTTCAGCCTGAATTAAACATTCATAATTTTGCTTATTTCTGTTCTGCATTTTATAGGCTTGTTTTCGCTCTCTCTGGTTCTATTTTAAGTTACAGTATGGTATATTCCTCAGACTGTGTTGCAGTGTCTGATTTCACACCCTCTTTTGTAATATCCTGCTATCCAGACGAACCTGATGCTCCAGTTCACATAATCCCTCAAATTGTCACCGGATTAGCTGGTATTGTTCAAACCATCATAACATGACATTGAAATAACCTTGTGTTTAATACATAGAAAAAAAATTTAAAAAGCTTGGGTCTAGTATATTGCAGCAGTGGTTTTCAACAAAAAATCGTATAAAAACAAACAATAATACACTACCTTTCAAACCTAAAGCTCAATTAAAATAAAGAAACAGTAATATGTTCATTGTTACAAACGATTAAATGATATGCTGTTTTTTTTTAATTAACATTAATTAAAAAAAAAATCAAACATAACTGTTCACTACATTATCTTAAATAGCAATTCAACAAGGAGCTGAAGATGAGAAATTATGATGAAAATTAGTTTTACTAACACAAGGGGTTTCTACGGGTTTCAGCAAGTCAAGTTTAAGATGTAATAAAGACATTATTCATGTTGATTTCATTTGTAGTCATAATACAGTGAATTACACTCACCGGCCACTTTATTAGGTACACCTTACTAGTACCGATTTGGACCCACTTTTGCCTTTAAAACTGCCTTAATTCTTCACGGCATAGATTCAACAAGGTACTGGATATATTCCTCATGATAGCATCATGCAGTTGCTGCACATTTATAGGCTGCATATCCATGATGCGATCCCCCGTTCCACCACATCCCAAAGGTGTTTTGTTTGATTGAGCTGGCGACTGTTGAGGCCAGTTGAGTACAGTGAACTCATTGTCATGTTCAAGAAACCAGTCTGAGATGATTTGCGCTTTATGACATGGTGCGTTATCCTGCTGGAAGTAGCCATCGGAAGATGGGTACACTGTGGTCATAAAAGGATGGACACGATCAGCAACAATACTCAGATAGGCTGTGGCATTGACACAATGCTCAATTGATACTAATGGGCCCAAAATTTGCCAAGAAAAATCCCCCACCCCATTACACCACCATCAACATGCAGGATGGATGTTGTTGATGCCCAATTCTGACCCTGCCATTCGAATGTCGCTTCAGAAATCAAGACTCATCAGACCAGGCAACGTTTTATTGTCCGATTTTGATGACCTGTGCAATTAGGTGTGGTTTTCTGCTGCTGTTGCCCATCCGCCTCAAGGTTGGATGTGTTCAGAAATGCTCTTCTGCACACTTTGATTGTAACAAGTGGTTATTTGAGTTACTGTCGCCTTTCTATCAGCTGCAACCAGTCTCGTCATTCTCCTCTGACCTCTGGCATCAACAAGGCACAAAACTGCACTCACTGGACATTTTCTCTTTTTCTGACCATTCTCTGTAAACCCTAGTGATGGTTATGCGTGAAAATCCCAGTAGATCAGCAGTTTCTGCAATGTTATTGGCTAACTAGAAATTTGCGTTAACAAGCAGTTGGACAGGTGTACTGAATAAAGTGGCCGGTGAGTGTATATTTGGACCATTGAAACAAAATAAACAGTCACATTACAAAATGCTATTGGAACATTTCAGTGAATTTTATAGGTAGCATTAAATGGACATACAGAAATTAAGACTGTTTCAAATGTAAGACAATCCCCTTACACGGATTTCTCCCTCTAAAGAAGAACAATAACTAATTTACTGTAAATAATGAATGAAACATTAAAAAAAAACTGGGTACACTGAGATGACATTATTCACCTCACAGTTCATTAATCAAATATTAAAAGGCAACTTAAATTTACAAATTACTTCAGCAGACCATGAATGTCGAGTTCACATGATGCGTCGTTTTGTAGCAATAATACAGATGTACATTGAATATTACAATACACTGCAAAAAATCTCAAATATTTACAGTAAAAAAGGCATCTGTGGTTCCTGGAATTGTATCGTTTTCTAAATTGCACAGTAAACTCCTATATTTCATTAATTAGTGTTAATGCACCAATGCCTAAAGTACCAAAATCTACCCTTTGTACTTTTGTTACAAATACAAAAACACCACCAAAAGCATGTGGTGATGAAATAGTCATACGGCAAACCAATGCTCATCTCAAACATCCACAAGCAGTGAAACATGCTTACAGTATATACAGTACTACACACAAATACAGTAAAAGAATGCAATACATATGATTAGATGTAACTTACAATGTACAAAAGTGCACAAAACTAAAAAGAAAGTTAGTAATGTCAACAACAACATTTTTTATTTCTTATTTACAGCTATGTACTATATATATTGGTCCTGTACAAAATATTGTTTCAGCATCAATATCGCAATGTGTGCATCCGCAGTAGTCACATTGCAGAATAGGCAATGTTGAGTTGATTTTACAATGTATTGTTTTACATTTAAATATACAAACCCATAAAGCTTGCACTGTTTATTTCAGTTTTATCTTAGCTTTATTGCATTCATCTACGCTTGTAGTTTAGTATATAAAAGATTTAATGAATCATCCCTATCAATCTAAATGAATACATTTGATAACACTTTAGGTACCAATTCTCACTTTTAACTAGTTGCTTATTAGCATGATAAAACTGACGTGTGTAGAGAAGGACGGCCACACCAAACGTAGAAGCAAATGATCCGAATTTAATATAAAATGATCAAAACTTGTTTTTTTCCATGGCCACAGACTTTGCTTCACTTCATTTAAATGTAACTTCATCAAAACAGAAATGCAACCTGTGATATCCAACGCAATAATCATGTGCAGAAATGTGATATAGAGACTTCAGAGCAGCTTTTTCTCTGACAGCACAGTTCTCCATCATCTGCATGATTTCATTACCGATGACTTTGTAAATTTGGACATCTGGTTGTGCCCAAGGCAAGCTGTGAGCCTATGTTGGCTTCACCCTCATGTTCATCTAATGCAGTTCAGCTGCGACCAGCAGAGAAATGCACAACGGTAGAAGGAGATGAAAGGCTTGTCTGAGTGTTCGTGTGCAGCAGTGAGCAGCACCTGAGGCCTCTCCACTCTTATGAAGAAATCAGGTGCAGGTTAAGGATGGGAATGTCTGGAGCAAAGACAGCTGCTGGCCTTTGCTTTAAATAGAACACAGACCTGGTGTTGTTTTAGATTTTCTGCATAAATACACACAGGTTGCCAGTTGCATTAGTGAATTAATGAGTGCATTTTATTTCAGAGCAGTGTTTATGTTGCCAATCAATTCATTAATATAAGCAAATAAATCAACTAAAATATATATTTACTAAAAAACTTAACATATCAGTTGTAAAACAACATAAAAAATGCCAGAAATCTTACATTTTAACTTAATGAAATGAGTGCAGTTCTAAAAGTATTAATACTCAAATTGTAATATATAACTATTTATAACTAATAATAAAAAAACACAAAACATATAACTGTTAAATCTAAATATATATTTTTATTTTGTTTTGCAAAAGTAAATGTTTCTAGTTACCAAAAGAAAAGTGTTGCTATAGGTCTACTAAAACTAATTAATTTATATATATATATATATATATATATATATATATATATATATATATATATATATATATATATATATACAGTAGTAGTACTGTATAGTCAAACATTATACAAATCTTTCATTAAATGTCCAACACCCATTCTTGTCTCGCTTATTTAAGTAGCACTTTTTTTATACCAGCTGATAATACATTTTATACCAGCTTGATATACTACAGATGTATACTGTATATACAATATATAATATACATTATATATAATATATACTACATATTATAATATAACCTAATAATATAACCTAATTAACCTGGCTAAGCCTTTAAATGTCACACTAAGCTGTATAGAAGTGTCCTAATGGCAAAGATAAAATAAATCAGTTATTAGATATGAGTAATTAAAACTATTATGTTTAGAAATGTGTTAAAAATCTTCTGTCTGTTAAACAGAAATTGGGGAAAAAATAAATAGGGGAGCGAATAATTCAGGCCGCAGGCTGAGTGCCTTATGCCTAGTTCAGACTGCGTGATTTTAGCCCCGATTTTGGCTCGCCGACAGGTTTTGAGAAATCGCCGACAAATGCCTGAAATCACAGGCAAATCGCTGCTCGTGCATGTGTGTGACAATCACACAGTATGAACTTTCAAAGACGCAATCTGACAGAATCGCCGATGAGTCGCCGATGCCTGTGAGATATTTGGCATGCTAAATATCTGGAGCTGTCGGCGATTCAAATCATGCCGTGTCAATTGAGTTTTGACTGAAAATAACATCAGCCATCGCCTACAGCCAATGAGAGAGCAGCATTCACTTGTGTGTGCGTGTGTGTGTGTGTGTGTGTGTGTGTGTGTGTGTGTGTGTGTATACTTGCTGCAGGCCAGCAGGAGGCTGGGGGAGAAGTTGAAAGTGCTCTTTTTCGGTTTATTTGGACGCACGAAATGGAGGAAAAACTAGTGGAGGTTTGACAGGACTCAGGAGCAACCATGTCTGTTTGACGTTTCATACAGAAAGAAATTAGTTTATTATTAAGAAATGGCAAATTCCCTTTAAACCCAGGTGAGCAAACATTTACGTTCTACCCCATTAAAAGCTTCTTTCTCATTATGTAGTTAATAACAAAAGATATACTACATGTTTTTGGCTGTGAGACGTAGTTTGGACGAAGTTGTTGGCGATTCTTCCGATAGTAAAGTCATGCAATGTGAAAGTCCCTGTCGCCGATCCATCTTGCAGTGTAAACAAAGCAGCGGCGAAACGCAAGCCCAGATAGTCATCCAGTGTGAAAACATCTGTGACACGACTACTTTGAAAATCATGCAGTCTGAACTCGGTATTAGTGTTTCACCAGTGACAATATACAGCCGTATCGCACTGCTAAGAGTGTGATATTGTGTTTATGTAACAGTTTGACTGCATAATCATGTATAGAAAAAAGAAAATCAAACACAGAGTCTCAAAACCCTTTCGTTTGAGAAAATTCTTTCTTCCACCATTCATTCACATCTGCAGCTGACGTCAGAACTGAATAAACCATTGCTACTTTCCAAACGTCACTTTAGAGATAGCATGAATGATTCTCCTGCATTATGTAAAGTATTGTAGCATCTACGTGATGACAAAACAGGTGATTTTGCTCACATTTTAGGATTATAAGGCTGAACGGCATGAAATGCCATCAGTCTACACAGATCTCCTAGTATTTCTCTGGAAAAATGTAACCCCGATATAGTCAAAGCAAAGCAGTTACTAGATTACTATGACATAAAAGCAATATAAATATATAAATATAAAATACACAAGAGAGAAATCAACTTAGAATGTCACTTACCAGTTCTATAATGATTTCCTCAAGTTACGTTTTAAATTTACACTCAGAAAACATTTTTATCCCCTGGCTTATTATTAGGTCTCTGGCGATATCTTGTGGCTGAACAATGTAACATCAACTTCTTTGCTCAAGTTATGCTAAATTACTACAAAATTTGTACTACAATTTTTTAAAATTAAATATTATTGCAATGTATATGAAATGAATTTTTTTGATTAATAACATTTAACAAACAACAATATAAAGACAAATAAATCATTCATTCATTCATTTTCTTGTCGGCTTAGTCCCCCCATTAATCCGGGGTCACCACAGCGGAGTGAACCGGCAACTTATCCAGCAAGTTTTTACGCAGCGGATGCCCTTCCAGCCGCAACCCATCTCTGGGAAAACAAGTAAATCAGTCAAAAGAATAACAATCAAGTTTTCATTCAGCATTAAGCTAAACTTATCATTGCAGTCAAATCTATTTGCTCTGGAGTAAATAACTGATGACTTTAACCAAAAGCATTTAGATATAGCTTAAACAAATAACATTTTACAGTAGACTAAAATAAAGACACTCACCATACTTTTGAATTAGGTGTCAGAAGAGTGCTCACAACGGGCAATCTGACAGGCCGACGGCCACCAACATGCTGAAAGTTCAGAAAGTCTAACAATGAACTGCACAGTTGCAATCTAAACAACTACATTTCCAACTAAATAAGCCTCAAGTGTCCATTATGTTGTCCAACAGCTGCGATATTTGTCAAACTGTGTAGAGAGTTGTTTAGCCTTCTTGATGTCACTGGTATTGGGCAAAGTAATACACAAGGGTAAAAGACTGTCAGAGTGCTGATTACTTTAAAATCTCTAGGCTATTAGCCAATTAGATTCGAGAACCTGAAAGAACAGTTGTATAAATATATACATATATCACTATACACAAAACAATCCAAAAGCTAATATAAAGTATTAGTTAAAACTATAGCAAATAATATATAAATTAACACTTTTTAAGGGACATGTTTGCACTCCATTTGCAATATACAATTATTTGACAAACTTTTCTTTAAACCTTTGATGTCAGGCATAAAAATAAATTCTGAGCTGAACAAGAATAAATTACCTGCCCCAAACCATAGGCTGTTATTTTCTGTGCATTTACTTGATCAACAGTGCTCAAGAAATGTTCTAATAATATCAATGCTGAAAACAGTTATTTAAGGTTTAAAAAAAGGAGGGATTCTGAAGGGTTTTTACAGGGCTGGATATTATATTATTACTTCATAAGACTCTGTATAAACAGCGCAAGTCATGCAGGCTATTTTTATACAAGTTTTTTATACTTTTTGTCTTTCTGTATCTTGACAGCTGTGATGTCTATGATCCGCTGATAGATCTCTGAAAATGTTCTAAACTTCCCTTTTCTTGGAATTCAATTCAATATATTGAAAGACGTGTTTATCTTGAGTGCACAGTTGCACTGTTTATAAAAGCATCTCTAATGGAAATGAGATTAGTTCAGATAGTTTGCAGACATATTTAAATTTGCTCAAGGGTCTGTGTTGAGCATGTTTTTTAGCTGAGCGATAAGTCTAATCGCCACCAATCACATTGAGTAGGAATTTTTCTACAAATAGGAAAAGGCAATTGTGAGACCTCAGGAGGAACTTGGACAGCAAGCAAACATCCTTTGGTCACTATAGGATGTTTACAACTGGATGCAAAACAATAGCGCAGATAAGATGAACGAAAGAGTCTTTAAATTCTTTAAACTCTTTAAATCACTTCCAGTCTTGATTTGGGGTTTTTAAAAACTAGCTCATGTTCCTAAAAAAAGTTTATTTTGCTCTCTAAGGGATATATTTAATCACAAATATGTTTAATTAGTAGTGTAATTTGTAATTTTCATAACTACTCCAGACTTCAAATTCATGATTCTGCAGAAATCATTGAAATATTTCTTATTGTCAGTGTTAAAATTGTTGAGGTACTTAATGTTTTAATACTTAAATCAGAATATCTATAGGATTTTTCTAATAAATCATAACCCAATCCAATAAAAGTGTTAAATATTGTAAGGTAGAAAATTTACATTCATTTAAATAAATTTAAGGCATCCTTAAATACAGTCAGAAATCCCTAAATAAAGTCAGAATTTTCTAGCCCTCCTACTATTAAATTTCAATTATTTAAAAACGAAATTCCCAAGTGCTCTTTAATTGACAATGTTTTTAAACATAATAGTTTAAATAATGAATTTATAATAACTGATTTAATTTGTCTTGCCATGGAGACAGTACATAATATTTTAATAATATTTGCAAGATATTACTATTCAGCTTGAAGTGCAATTAAAAGGCTTAACTTTGTTATTAGGTTAACATGAGAAGTTCAATTAATTAGGCTTAATTAGACTTAATAAATTATGTCAATGACTAAGTTTACATGGGCAACACTAATCAAATTATGCGACTTAATCTGAATAAGACAATAATAAGATTAAGGTGTTTACATGAGTTGCTTTTTGAATGTTCTTTTCATGATGCCGTTTTACACGTTATAGCAAATTCGATTGACTTTATTGTGTCACCGGGCTGTCTGCATTTTCTCCTGAGTTTCATGTAATTTCGGGTGTTTAATTTTTAATTTGTTGACTTTAACTGCGGTTTGGCACTTTCATTTTCATTCAGAAACATTTCATGCATCCCCACCTTGACAAATGAGATATTGGATGCGAGTATGAACTGCTGAAAGAGTGTTGTTTTAATGTAATTTGATGCTGCATGCCATATGGGAAAAAAACCTCTGCATTTCGCAATGCATGTGTCTGTGGTCCTTCACTGACTTGGTAGGTGAAGAGAATAGTGTCTAGCGTGTGTATAGACCCGTGCTTGATTTGTAAATTGCGAGGTCCCGGAACAGATCAGGGTAACGGATACAGCATGAGCGTTGGTTTGTTGTGGGGGAAAATAAATAGGGTTGGGGAGGCATGGAAGAAAGTGTAGAGTGCGTTTGAGGAGGGGGACTGGTAAAATGAGGTGCTGGATTAGATTTCAAAGGTGCTGGAACTGGATCCGGCCTTTTTCGGCACAAATTAAGCCCTGGAATAGACTATCCTGGCGAAAATCTTACACAACGGTATAGTGTGATTACAGTAAAGATGTTTACATGTCTGTATTGCACTTCAATAATGTGGCTAAAATCGGCATACTCCGCGTCTCCATCCAATTTTTGTTTAGTTTGATTATGACTTTAGTCAGATTAAGGCAATACAAAAATCACTGTTTACATGGTAGACTCTTAGTCAGAGTATTGTCTTATTAGCATTAAAACATATTAATGGTGTCCATGTAAACATTCTAATAGACAACAGTTTTGTTATAAAAAAAAAAAAAAAAAAAAAGCTTACGGTGGATAATAATATTGACCTAAATTAAATATATATAATATTTGTAGGTGTAAAAAATGGGTTTTTAACTGCAGCTGTTTAAACTGTAGTTTTGCTGAATGACTAAAAAGTTATCAGAATAATGGTGAAATTTTATACCAAAATTGGAAATAAGGGCAGTTATCATTGCTACAAATGTGGTTGATATTATGTGATTGTGTTGTATTGTGATATGGAGCAATTAAGTGTGGATGTTTATTCATTCATTCACTTTTTTTTCGTCTCAGTCCCTCTATTATTCTAGGGTCGCCACAGCGGAATGAACTGCCAACTTATCCAGAACATGTTTTTACGCAGCAGATGCGCTTCCACCTGCAACCCATCTCTGGGAAACAGTGGATGTTTAATCAAAAGTAATTCACAAATACTTGACAATTAGATAACTTAATGACAATGGTTCTCTATGGTTACAACTGAATAGTTACAAAATAATTGTATAAAAGGATAAAACAAGAAATAATAAAACCATATGATATTAACTGTACCCACCTTAAATGTAAAATAAAGTTACCTAAGAGAGGGAGAGGGAGAGAGACAGAGGAGGGAGAGAGAGAGACAAACAACAGATAGTAGACCTCAAAGAGATCCTGATAGCTGTGGAGTCAGAGAAGATGGACTGGAAAGCAGGAAAAGCACAGGACAGGAAAAGAGACCAGAGCAAAGTTTACCACCTATTTTGTATCTTCCTTGACCATGTGACTAAAGTGCAAATGCTGAGACATTCAAACTGACTAATTAACATGTGACCACATCATAAAATCCTCAAAGTCCTCACACATATTAATTAGACCCTGATCTTATCATGATCTGCCTTTGGAATCTGTATTGACCTTCTTGGTAAAAAAGACATGTTTTGCCATACAAACAAATGCATATGATAATACATTTTTAATGAAAAAAAAAAACACACACACTTTTATTTCAGCCAAACTAAAATAAATATGACTTGCTCTTTTAAACATCTCTAGGAAATATTTTTAAAAAGAAATAAAATTCACACAGAGGGCTAATTTTGCCCCCTTTTTGTTTGTGTGTTTCAAGAGTTCACACTTAGACATTGCTTGACAACTAAGCAGGTTTGGCATGCTGTCCCGGGAGAGAACCCTGAGCTCGGAGATAGTTGAGCCCAGGGCTCCCACCAGGTCCATAGAGCATGTGAGGTGAGTACGAGATCAGGTGGTTCTTGAGAGCTCCCCTTTTTTGTAAAGGAGAAAAGTAGGAGAAAGGGGATGGATAGGGGGTTTCTTCGGAAAACGAAGATAAGGGAGTAATATCTAGCTAGGCTACTTATAGTGAGTTAGGATAGATCTGATTGGCTAACTAATGAGTGTAGATAGGTGGCCAGCTGCAGTCAATTATATCACGTGCTCCTCTCGAAATTAGTTTAAAAACTTCACTTAAAATTGTAAGTATTAATTACAGTTTATATTATCTTATCATGTTGGACTAAATAACCTGGAGGACTGTTATTTGACTAGCATCTATAGAGTTTTGAATATAAATAAAAGTGACATGATCAATAAATGCATGATGCACAATCTGCTTCATAATGAACCACTCATGTCAAAGTCTTATATATTACCCAATGAGGTATTAAAGGAGATTGGCTGACCAGCCAAGTGACCTCATTGTCTATTGATTTCAAGTGCAATAAGGCAACACACAAGCTCACACAACAGCCATTCATCAGCCTGCATGTTAGCAAGAAATGCTGTCATTTTGGCTTAAGAATAATGGCCCCAACAAGTGTTATTAAAGGAAGCGTTATTGGATTTCCGTTTGGAAGAGTAAGGATGGAGCCGATTGGTCATTACTCAGAGGAGTGTGCGTTTGTGTGTGTGTGTGTGTGTGTGTTGTGCTCTTAGCCCTCCATTATATCTTACTCGTTCTCATTTGTTTTCCACTTGATGTGGCACATGAAGAGATTCAGAAGGAGAATCATTTAACTTGTTCAGTGGCCACCACACAAATGTATTTAGACCAGAGACAAAGTTAGGAACGCATCTAATGCAGTGTCAGTCCTACAGCCATTTAGAGTACGTATGGAGCCCGCTGTGATAAACAAGCAAGACAAATGAGTTATTATAACAGATATCTACGCATATGTAGATGTGTATCAACTTGGTACAGATTTTAAAACTAATTTATAACTAATCTAATTTAGCAAAATCATCTGCTGAAACTATAGCAAATACGGTTGCAGGCTTTAAATTAAATGATGGTACAACTAAACACAAACCGGATGGAATAGCATGCCACTGCAAGATGCTGTGGTAGCCTTTACTGGTTAAGTATGCCTTCAATTTTGAATAAATCCCCAACAGAGTAACCAGTAAAGTACACCCACACCATCACACCTCCTCCTCCATGCTTCATGTTGGGAACCAGGCATGTAGAGTCCATCCGCTCACCTTTTCTTCGTCGCACAAAGACATGGTGGTTGGAACCAAAGATCTTAAATTTGGACTCATCAGATCAAAACACATTTCCACGGATCTAATGTCCATTCTTGTAGTTTTTTAGCCAAAACAAGTCTCTCCTGCTTGTTGCCTCTCCTTAATATTCTACTATGAAGGCTAGTTAATATGTATTACACTGAAAACAGTAATTTATTACAATCTACTTATTGTGTTAAAACATGTTTTTAAATTGTACTTTTGCTTGATTAAATTCCTGCATGTAGTTACCATCTGTAATTATTTCTGTGAGTACATTTAGGATTACACTTGACCATCCCTTACACCTTAACCCACCCTAAAGCTGAACTTATACATTCACCTGGTGCCGCATCGCATACCTCTGCCAACAGGGGGTGCACCTCACGAAACAAATTAAGCTTTTATACTTGCTGCGTCCGTTGTGATATTCTTTAAAGCGACAGGGGGTAGTAGAAAGAAACTGACTGTAAAGTCAGACGGATAAACAGAAGTAGGAACTGATATCGTTCAAGATTTTTAAACTAATTATTTTTATTGTTTTTATAATTTATTTTTATGATTATAAGGATTTTTATAATCACTCAAGATTTTTTTATCAAAATTTGATGCATTACTTGCTTTTGTTCATATCTCGGACAGTTCTATTTATTAAAGTTTATTAAAATATTTTTGACAACAGAACATGGGTTGCTTTACAAATATATATTTTATTATGGCAAGAATAAAAGCAAAAAAAGTACACTTACTAAAAAATACAGATGTTTTTGTTTTTCAGATTTAGCCCACTCCACAATTCACACATTACTGTCTGGTTAGTTTCTGTCCTCTACTTATACTAAAAGGGCAATAATGGTCCAACATTCCTGACCATTGTCACCAACAAAGCCTAGAGAAACAGGGCATCAGTATAATGTAAAGCAAAAGGTTGAAATATTCCTTTCCAGTTATCAGCGAAATAATTTGTTCCTTAATCATAGTTTTGTAACTATTGAACTGTTTTAAATTCAAAATTGTAATATAAACATCAGTGTAAAACCTATGAATAGTGGAAAAACATTCTGTAATTGCGTGTCTTTACTTTTGCCATGGCCTTTTTTGGCTTGAACAAACTTATTCCTTTTTTTCCGAACCTTTTAACAAAAACTTTCCTCCTTTCCCAAGGCAGTTGCAATTTCTAGCCAAGAATTATTGACCATCTGGTTATCTCTATGATCACGGATCATAAAGATGTCTGTACAGGCGTACTGTTTCAGACAAAATGTCTTCAAAGTGTTTCATATTCAACTCAGTTGCGGCGCCGCACGCCTTGTTCGCCCTGGTCTTCAAATCATGTCCAGCGCACCCAAACGAACCACCGGGATGACATCACATTCGCCGCATGCACTCAAGTGAACTAGTGGACACATTGAGTATAAACCAGGATTTATACCTACCCATACCACCAAACCTCTCCCTACCCCAGAAGTGTTAAATATAGGGCTGCACGATATTGAAAAAATCTGATATTGTGATGTTTTATTTTTCTGTGATAAATATTGTGATACAGTAAAAATAGTTTCACTAGATGTTTCAATAGCACTATTTAAAGACTAACAGTAATAAGGAACCAAAATTAAACAATCAAAATGCAATAAAAATGCAATTTAATCTTTGCTTTGTCTTGTTTTTAGTCCAAATATCTAAAAATTATAGTATGAAGTAAAAATATTGTTTTGTTTTCACCTTTATAAGAAATGTCAAACTTTTTCCTTAAAACAAGCACAATTATCTGCCAAAGGGATAAGTAAAATAATCGTATTTTTGCTTTAGTAGATGTTTAGACTAAACAAGACAAAAACTCACTATTATGGTTAAACTTAGCAGTGACAATACAAATCACCTCCTGATCAACTATGATTCAGGGTCAACATTTTATATCCTGCATTGTGACTATTGTGTATGTGCACACTCCAATATTGATGCTGTAACAATATATTGTGCTGCCCTTAGTTATATACGTTATAAACACAGCAAGTACATTGTATTTTTATTTTTTTGTAAGTACGTAGTTGTGACCACATAATACAAAGTGGACCCGGAATTTTTATTATTTTTAAAATCTTTCCCAAGTGATGTTTAACACAGAGAAGATTGTTTGGTCCCACTTTACATTAGGTGGCCCTAATTATATATGTTCTTGTATCAAAAAATAAATACATTGTACTTACTGTGTTCATAATGTGCTGCAGAACACTTCTGATGCTCTTGATGGGATAAAAGTAGGGTTAGCAACAAGTTTTGTTGTATGGGTAGGTTTAAGGGTGGGTTAATGTTTAAGGGATAGTCAATAGTGTAATTACAGAAATGATTACAAATGTAATTACATGCAGGTATTTAATCATGCATAAGTACAATGTAAAAACATGTGTTCACATAATGTGTACTTTGTAACAAATGCTCAATTTCACTGTTGGTAATGACCCAGTGTCAAAGTCGATATGACACGGAAGATAAGATTGTGCTTTTTTCCTTTACCGTGATGTACATGTGCTTGAAATGGTCCTGAAACAAAATGGGGGTTGCTAGTGTAACAAAATGAAAGAAGATTAATGAATGGATGACGACAGAGCAAAAATTAAACACGTCCTGAAACCCGCTCCCAAAAGGCATTCCATGAGACCAGAAATGAAGAAAAGTCATTTTGTGGAGGGATAGAAGGTTATTATATTTAATATACTTTTTTTTTTCCATTTATTTATTTATTTATTTTTGATGGTCTACAGAACAAATCATCATTATACAATAAATTGCCAATTTACCCTATCCTGCCTAGTTAACCTAATTAAGCCTTTAAATGTCAATAAGTTGTATAGAAGTGTCTTTAAAAATATCCAGTCAAATATTATTTACTGTCATCATGGCAAGGATAAAATAAATCAGTTATTATAAATGAGTTATTAAAACTATTATGTTTAGAAATGCGTTGAAAAAAATCTACTCTTTGTTTAACAGAAATTGGGGAAAAAATAAACACGGTGGCTAATAATTCTGACTCCAACTAAACATACAGAATAAATTTTTATTTCATCCCGAAAAGCCCTTGTCAGTTATAGACTAGCTTGAAAGCATACACTTTTAGTACTGATGCATTTCAGTTCTTTACTAGCATTCAAGAACTCTCACATGTGACAGAAAGTGTTGTTTTATGATCCACCATTGCAATCTAATTATCTGTAAATTATTTAGGAACATTTTCTGAATTAGGTTTATTCATCATCAGGTTACATTTCCTGTAGGGATGGGCATGGCTAACTGAGTTATCTGGTTTCACTGATGATTGACACAGTAATTGGCATCAAATACATATAATTGAGATTTAACTAGGCCATTTGATTGTTATTGTGGCATTTTGTAGCATTAAAGATTGTTCATTCCCTTTATTCGGCTTAGTCCCTTATTTTTCAGGGGTCGCCACAGAGTAACGAATCAAGCTGCAACCCAGTACTGTGAAACATCCATACACACTCATTGTTAGGACTGCGTTGTTTTGTTTGTGTGTTTGATTTTGATTCTAGATTGGGGGCGTGTCTTCAGCGCACCTGATGCTGGTCAGCGCCCTTATTTAAACCCCGGCAGAGAGTTTGTCGGGGCCGCTGTCCATTCACTTGGCAGTTAGCCAAAGCCGCGCTCCTATTTGGCCATTATGCTTTGTTTCGCATCCATACACTATTACTGACAACATTTACCGCATCCATACGTTTGCATTTCACACTGCATTTCACACTGATTGAACATACTGATATTTTGATTATATAATTTAAATTGAATTAAATAAATATTCTTTTTGATTATACTTCTCCTTGTTGTCTCCCTTATTATGTTACATCCCTGAGCCAGGTGTAATACTCATTCACACACATACACTATGGCCAAGTTAGTTTATTCAACTGACCTATAGCGCATGTCTTTGTACTGTGGGGGAAACCGGAGCACCCGGAGGAAACCCAGGTAAACAAGGGGAGTACAAGCAAACTCTACACAGAAATGCCAACTGGTCCAGCCAGGACGCGAACCTGTAACATTACAGATTGTTTAATTCCTAAAGCATTATGTATATTGTTGTATTCAGCTTTTTATGTTGACACAGCATTTTAAAAAGAGCTATGGTGCAAAACAGTATTATAAAAAAAAAAAAAAACTGAACTTGCTTCATCTCGCCTCATCCCCTGAGCATTTAGCTGATTTATCTGTGTCAAGCTCAAGCAGTTAAAATGACCATAACAAGCATCCAGTTTCCACCCATGTGTTTGTACTCAGAGGCTGCATTGGTGAGGGGAAAAACTGCTGTTTGTTCAAGTGCAGAAATCAACAGAAGATAAAGTGCTGTGGCTATCAGTAGAGGACAGCCTTCAGAATAGCTCACACAGGCTTTAACCTGCATGTTTATTCCCTCAAATGGAAAGGTAAACACTATAATTTCAGTTACAGCCAGTGACGCAGCTACAAGCAATGGTCCTCGGGATCTGCCAGTGTTGTTTCATGATATGCTGCATTGTGGGTAACATTACGACTGGTTTTCAGCATCTGTTTCTAATCTGCAATACCCCCATTTGCTTTCCCCATACTCCTGCAAGAGTGTGACCCAATACGAGAAGCGCAAGTCCAAACAGACCTGAGGAGATGTTATACCTTCCATTTAAGTAGTCAAGGGACATTATTTGGTAATTTCAGGGAACTTTTCTCCCCATTGGCTACACTTTTTCGCAATAGAAAAGTGTATTGTGAGAGTGTGTTCTTATTAAACCATTATTCACCTTTGGGATTTAAAGTAACATAATCTAGGTTAAAGTGCGTGCTTGACCTGACAAACTGTGAAAAATAACCCTTCCATCCATGTAGGGCTGAGAAATTAACATATTGGCTGTGTTCACAATGTGTTGGTGTGTATATATATATATATGTACACACACACACACACACACACACACACACACACACACACACACACACACACACACAAACACACACACACACACACACACACACACACACACACACACACACACACACACACACACACACACACACACACAACACACACACACACATATATATATATAAATATATATATATATATATGGATGGCAAGAATGTTGCAGTAACGGAGAAGGAGACAAGCACTTCTGTTTGTGTCAATAACAGCATAAGAGCCCTTAGAAATGTTCACAGTGTTTCATTGATGTTACCTTCCTTGCAGATCGATAGTGGGTCATTGGAAATGCCAAAGAAGATGACAGCGAGCTGCTGGACGATTTGTCTTTTTCTACTGGGATCTGTCACTGAGGTGAAAGATTATTTGCCACATTTTTCAGAGAGATTTCTGGGTAACATTATATAATACAACGGCAAAAATATGCTTTAAATAACACTTAACTAATGCACAGATAATTATGAGATAATTAAATCATATATTAATAATTACTGCATCAACAAGTAATGCTTGTTCTATAGGATTGATCAAGTAATGTATAAACTGTTAGTAGTTAAATGTATCGTAATTCCCTAATAACATATATAACAGAATAATAGCAAACGCATGTGTTAATTACCAAAGCCGGTCGAAGCCATGCATTTCAACTGCCAGTTGACTGGTTTAATTATTCACTAATGAATTGCAGCACTAACTAACTAACCATAACCCCAATGACGTATTACTTAACATTTAGTTAACAGTCCTGTGCATCAAGTGAAGTCAAACCACAATTTTGCTAATCATTAGTTAATCACTAAAATGCCCCTATTATGCATAAAAAGGTCAAATTTTGGTTTTGGGGGTCTCCAACAACAGGCTGATATGCATGCAAGGTCAAAAAACACATTTTTTTTGTCTTATAATATGTTTTTTTTTTTACCTAATTATCCAAACGACTCCTATATGATTTGTTCAGCGATTCATTTCCCAAACCCCTCCTTAGAGAGATGCTAATCTGCACTGATTGGTCTGTTGAGAGAAAGAGAAACGCCCACCATGGCTCATCAACATTGTTGAAGTAGCCAGAGTGCAGTATGTATGCGTGAGCCCAATGCAGGAGTGCATTAAAGCAATGCAGTTAACCACCAGCATACTGCGCTAATCTTAACCACAAATAAAAACAACAATATTGTTTAAACTATTTTTTAAACTTGACTGCCACACGTGTGTAGGAACAGCTAACGGTGGCCAAAGCAATGACAAACGGCAGAGGATCGCGAGCTCCCAAACACATTTAAATCCGTGAAGAAAGCAGCACGTGTCACGTTTTCTACGTGGTTTAAGTTTAATAATAAAAACGGAATGCCTGTAATAAATCCGATCTGGCTGTTTACATGACAGTCACATTGTCACATGTCTGATTTATATCTGATTTATCTAAATATCCAAATGCATGTTTGTTTGTTTTTTTCGTGTTTTCACAGTCACAGAACAGATCCGAACTTTCACACATGAGCAAAAAAATAAATAAATCAGAGTTGGGTCACATTTAACTGGCAGTGTAAACGGGGCCTTAGAGCTGTGTTGCACACTGCATGGAAGATCATTTTTAAAAACCCATAATAGGGGCACTTTAACTAAAGCAAACAACTGGAAGTAGACTATTGTGGTAACTAACATACATTAACTATTGATGCAGATTTATATGTTACAGGAAATAAATGCATTATGCATTATTGTTGTTATTAATGATCTTTTGCTGATGATGCAGTAATCATTATTACATGGTTCAGTTCTTTACATTATATGTGCATTGATCAAGCATTTTAATGCATGTTAGCAAAGCTGGCGTTTCCGTCTAACTTCAAAATATAGATGCAACTCTTATATTTTGGTATCATTTTAGTTTAAGTACCAATTCACACTATTAACAACTTATTACCTTATTATTAAGATACTGGATTTTTATTAGTACTTATAAAGTATGATCGCATTCTAAATCACTAATCCTACCCAATACCAAAACCCAACTACTACTTTACTATTAACAAGCAGCAATTTTTTTTATTTTATTAGGCTAAATTCTGGGTTGATAGTTTGTTAATAGCATTAATGGTAGTTTAAAATAATGTGTGACACATATTCACATACAGTAGGTCAACCCAGAAATTACCTTGAATGAAAGCTAAACAATGTTTCTATATCTCAATCTCACCAGCAACTTCTGAAGTCCCATTTAGCTACTTGCTAGCACTTTAAAAGCTGCAGAACTCTTGCAAAGTGGTATAACTACTAATGTATTTTATATGAATTAAAATGTGGACAGAATCCCTGTAGCAGTCTATTACAATATTGGGTAATGGTCTCATTATGGGACATTGTCTGAAACTTAAGAGCTGCTTAAGTAAAATACAATAGAAGATTAGATTTGATGAGGAGATATCAGATTAGATAGTACGTAGCAACTTTTAAGTAAAGTTAGAATAGTGTGTAAGAGCAATAATGATGCTTTAATAATGAACATTATGAGGCTGTACAATGTCAATGGGTTTTCCTGTTTTTTTTTGTGATGATTTTAATTACATCGACAAACTTTGTTGTGTCATTTAGCCATCTGCCTGTCTTTTTTATGATATCTAAAAGTATTTAAAAAACACCTCTAGATTTAACTTTATTGTTATTTCATTTCAGGCACTTAATTAAAACTCTTTAAAAAGCATTAACTTGTATGGACGATGGACCTTAAAGTGGTCAAATTCTACCGAATTTCTGGCCTGTATTTGGCTTGCAACCCTTTATTACATAATTAGGTAATGTTTTTGATGTAAACATAAATGTGTTTTTATTTAAATGTCTCATAATGGTACATTATATGTAACTGAAGGAGCTGCTCAAGAAAAAACTGTACTTTCAAATGACTATATGTGCAATTCTTCGACTAAAGATGTTTTACTGTGATACTGTTATAAATACTGTAGGATAAATCTTCTTAATCATAACACAAACATTATATATTAGGATATATATTAGGGATGTCCCGATCATTTTTTTTTGCCCTTTAGTCTGAGTCTAAGTCATTTGATTTCAAGTATCTACCGATACCGAAACCAGATCCGATATTTCTATAATACATAAAGTCTTAGTAGAGACATGAGAGCGACGGTTGAACTCCATATGTCTGTGGTGAACGAAAGATAGGGTACATTTTATAACAGGACAAGTAATTTGTCAAAAATCCTCTTACAATAAGGCTGGCAGAGCTTTCTCCGTGAAATAGTGGAAATACGGCATTTCAAAATCAAGGTTCTGTTTTTGCTTTTGAAGTTTCTTATCGGGTTTGTTGTGTTAAATATAGCCTTTTGCTTTCCACCTCTGGCCATGCCAAGTTTACATCTCACAATGTTGCAATGTTGTCGTCATTAGCTTTATAACTTCTCCAGACCGCAGACATACTCGTGCTTTCAGCTTCAAGCTGCTTCCGTGTTGTACTTTGCCAGCATTTAACCAATAGGGTCTTTGCAACAAAGTAATGTCATGCCGCACGTGTTGCAGTTTCTGTGTGAAGTCAAGTAAAAAGTCCAACTCTGGGCCACTGCATAACTACAGAAGTGTTAAAAAAATAATGAGAATATATATATACATACATATATACAAATACAGTCCTGATCGGTAGCTAACGTCCGATTCCAATCAACTCTGAAACTGTGTGATCGGGGTCGATTAATGATGATCGTATCTGGACATCCCTAATATATATAATTGGACATTATATATTGTCTCCTATAGTACATCTAATAAAATAAAATTTGATTAAAGTTTGCCTGTGAAACTACTTCACTTTCTTTTAAAGCAATAGATCAAAAAAAAAAATCCTCACAGTCAAGTTGTTCTAAACTTTTATGAATGTCTTCTGTAGAATGCAAAAAAGATCTTCTGAAGAACGTTGGAAATGAGCAGCTATTGACATTAGTAGTAGATAATAGGAACAAAATACATCCTATGGTAGTCAATGGACTTTTGAGTTAGGGATAAAGTCCATTCAGAAGGTTGTTATCTCACAATAAAGCCTGGCTTTATACTGTAAAAACAACCATCCTGGATGTACATTACCCCTTATATTACATGGCTACTTGCACACAAATCATAAAAAGTATATACAAATCATTGTTCTGAGCTGTAAATTTTATTAATTCTTTAATTAAACCCAAAGCTGACAGAAAATAAAACAGCTGATGGAGTATACACTAACTTGTGCATTATTCAGTCACAAGATGGCACCAAACAGTCAAAATCACAATGCTCAAAAAAACGCAACTTGCTGAATAAACCATACACTTACCTGTGTGTTATATATTCACAAGATGGCACCAAACAGTCAAAACCGCAAAGCTAACAGAAACAAAATTGCTGAGTTAAGCATACACTGACCTGTGTGTTATATATTTACAAGATGGCACCAAACTGTCAAAATCACGACGCTCAAAGAAACAAAAAACAAAAGTAGAATCGAAAAGATAAGCAGACTCTTATAAATTTAGATGTAAGTATATAAATTTGAACGTATTCACTGACAATCAAGAAGATTTGAAGTTCCCAGATAAGCCTGAGTTATTTTAGCAGTTGTTTTCTCAGGATAACATACCTTGGAATGTCACGACTGACCAATCAGAATCGAGTATTCCAAACAGCCGTGCAAATTAGATTCTTTAACATATCTTGTTTGTGTTCAACACAATAAAAAAACTCAAACAGGTACAAATGATGACAGAATTTTTATATTTTTGGTGAACTATGCCTTTACTCATCTCTCTTGTTTGCAGTTCATTGTTCTAGCCAGTCCTGAGGTGAACGAAAGCCAGCAACAACATCCTCAGAATGTGTACCATGACATCGGTGTCACCAGAAACAAGATTGTGACAGCTCAATTTGAGTGCTATCAGAAGATCATGAAGGACAACAGTCAAGACAGAAGAGGTAGACACAACACATTAGTACAAGATAGATATCAAGACATAATCCCATATCCTGCATATATTCTTAATGTTAAAATGCTTCACTTTACAAACATTCATTCTGCAATTAGATTTAGGGAGAAATTACAAAGACACTTCAATCCAGGATAATATACTCTCACTTGCCACTTTATTAGGTACAATTAGGTATTAGGTGCTCGTTAACGCAAATTTCCGATCTGTCAATCACACTACAGCAACTCAAAGCATTTAGGCATGTAGACATGGTCAAGATGATCTGCTGCAGCTCAAATTGAGCATCAGAATGGGGAAGAAAGGTGATTTAAGTGACATTAAACGTGGCATGGTTGTAGGTGTCAGTCGGGCTAGTCTGAGTTTTTCAGAAACTGCTGAACTACTGGGATCGCATGCAGCTGAGAATCGCATCATGGATGTGCAGCCGAACTGTGTATGTGCAGACAAATCTGCAGTAACTGCGTGATGCAGTCATGTCAATTTGGACCAAAACTTCTCAGGAATATTTACAGTACCTTGTAGAATCTATGCCACGAAGGATTAAAGCAGTTCTGAAGGCAAAAGGGGGTCCAATCCAGTACTAGTAAGGTGTACCTATTAAAGTGGCCAGAAACATTTTGTCATTCATTCATTCATTCATTCATTTTCTTGTTGACTTAGTCCCTTTATTATTAATCCGGGGTCGCCACAGCGGAATGAACTGCCAACTTATCCAGCACGTTTATACGCAGCGGATGCCCTTCCAGCCACAACCCATCTCTGGGAAACACCCACACACACTCGTACACTACGGACAATTTAGCCTACCCAATTCACTTGTACCGCATGTCTTTGGACTGTGGGGGAAACCGGAGCACACGGAGGAAACCCACACGAACGCAGGGAGAACAGGCAAACTCCACACAGAAACGCCAACTGAGCCGAGGCTCGAACCAGCGACCCGGCAACCTTCTTGCTGTGAGGCGACAGCACTGCGCCAATGCATCGCCCTGTATAACATTTATAATTCAATGTATTTTTTTAATAAGCCTGACAAAAAAAAGTGTATACCACTGCAAACGGAGACATATTAGTTTTTGTCATTCTGTCTAATTAGCACAGCAAGAACACATAAAGCCTCAGGTGACTCATATTGTTAGGAAGAGTGTATTCTGCAGGACAGCGGTGAGAAATCACCTCAGTTCCAAAACCTAGTGTGCTTCCTACTTGGCATCCTAAATGAAGCCCAATGACTGATTTAGAACTTTCTCCGTAGTCTGCAGCACATAAATAGCACATGTGGGATTGGGCTTTTGAAACAGTTTGAACTAAGAATAGTGATGATGAAAATAAGAGGATGTTTCTCAGTTTCCATCGAAACCAATACATGTTTTGGGTTATTTCCATGTTTACAGGCCCGGTGTGTAACAGGACGTGGGATGGATGGTTGTGTTGGGATGACACTGAGGCAGGCATCACCTCTGAGCAACACTGTCCTGACTATTTCCAGGATTTTGACCCTACAGGTTAATATTAGGTTGCTTTCACCTGTACAAGGTTCAGTCTGCGGGCTTTCTGCACAGCTTAATACACTTATTCCATCGTACGTGTTCTCATTTTTTTCCACTCTATTACCCTCCACTGTCAAATCATGCAGAAATCAGAGGCAAAAAAGGCTATTAAAATTTTTATAACACACTTTCTGCTCTGAAGAGAGATAAGTGGAAGATTTTATATTCAATATTAAAGACATTTTTCAGGTACCGCTGATTTAGCAGTAGAGTTATGATTTGAATAATTTATAAAGTAAAATTTAAAAAGTGCTTAGAAAAATGGTGATAATATATTATTAGTGCACATAATGCTCTAATTTTTAGTTAGTGAGTGTTGTTTAATTATTTATTTATATTATTTATAAAGTGTTGTTTAAATATTTTATGTTAATATTAATATAAAGCCTAACACAAAAATAGATAATGGATCTGCATGGCAAGATGGATGGTATAGATTTGGATGGATGGATGATATATGTTTGGATGGATGGATGGATATATAGATGATATATGTTTGGATGGATGGATGATACAGTATATGTTTGGATGCATGGGTGGTTGGTTGATGTGTTTGAATGTATGGACAGATGATATATGTTTGATGGATGGATGGACAGATGGATGATATATATCCATGGATATATAAATGAATATGTATGCATGGAAGCATGAATGTTATATAGATGGAAGGATGGTTGGCTGGATGGATGGATGGATGGATGGATGGATAGATGGACGGACAGATGGACAGATGGATGATATACATTTAGATGGATAAATAGATGATTTGTTTAAATTAATGGATGGACGGACATTTTCAATGGATAAGTATGGTTGGAAGAATGAATGTTATATGGATGGATGGATGGATGGATGGATGGGCGGATGGATGGATAGTTAGATTAATTATATACATTTGGATGGATGGATATCTGGATGGATGATACACAAAACCGTTGGATGGATGGATGCATGGATAGATGGATGATGTATCCTTGGATAAATGAATATTTATGCATGGAAGGGTGAATGTTATATGGATGGATGGATGATTTGTTTAAATAGATGGACAGACATATCCATGGATAAATGAATATGTATGGATGGAAAAATGAATATGGATGGATGGATAGACAAATTGATGGATAGATGGATTTATTATATGCATTTGGATAGACGGATGGATGGATGGAGGATGGATGGATGGATGGATATATGGATGGATGATTTTCAGTACATTTAAATAGATGGATGGACGGATGGATGGATTATATATCAATGGATAAATATGTATGCATGGAAGGATGAATGTTATATAGAGGGATGGATGGATGGATGGATGATGTATAGATGGATGGATGATATACATTTAGATGGATAAATGTTTAAATATTATATAGGTTTAAATAAATGGATGGATGACAGTTGGATGGATAGATGGATGGATGGATGGATGGATGGATGGATGGATGGATGGATGGATGAATGTTATAGGGATGGAAGAATGGATTAATGATATACATTTGGATGGATGAAAAAATGGACGGATGGATATACAGTTGAATGGATGGATGGATGATATATTCATCTATAAATTAATATGGATGGAAGGATGAATGTTATATGGATGGATGGATGTATAATATACATTTAGAGGGATAGGTGGATGATTTGTTTAAACAAATGGATGGATGGATGGATGGATAATATATATTTGGATGGATGGATGGATGGATGAATGATCAAATGGATCAAATATATAAGTTAAAAAGATTATGGCATATCCAGAGAGAAGCCAATAGCGAAAAGTCTTATCAAGTAACAGCTTGTTTTACTTCTGTTTCTTTGCAGAAATGGTCACCAAAATATGTACAGAAAGTGGGCAGTGGTTCTTGCATCCTGAAAGTAACCGCACATGGACAAACTTCACCAGATGTAATCTGCACA
>NC_141029.1:44147500-44227500 GCF_052040795.2 Danio rerio | reverse complement strand
GTTCAGCAGCTAGAAACTAATAATTTGCAGTGTTGTTAAGGAAAGGGAAAAGCCACGGACAGCTGGTACTGCTAGACCTTGCTGAATCGGCACAATGAATAATGCAATAAAACCGGCTTGCTGTCCCAGATGACTCCCTGTGCACATCAAGAGCTCTCCCAGCCAGAATGTGTCAAAAACACAAGGGGAAATGTATTCGACACCAGCAACTTATTAGCGAAGAAGTGGGAGATTGTAGTTTAGCAATGCAAGATAGCCATTTCTGATGCTGAAACGCATTTATGATTTTGTTTTTAAGGGACTGCTGGTGGCCACAATCTTCTGCTTTTTCAATGGAGAGGTAAGAGTTTAACCAGCTCAAATGAAAAATTTCCTGTTTATCTGCAAGGAATTATGGATTGTGCAACATCCTTTTCCTTGAAAGCTATGCTCAGATATGGAGATTCTGTATCGGCTGTGTAATTCTAAATCCTAAAAACATTGGCACACGTCCACGTGTGCCCATATGAGAAGCCTGAACCTGGGAACCGGTCCAAACCATGTTGTTTTTGCGTTGAGTTGTTTTAGATGTACTGTGGTAATGAGACATGCAGAAGCTTTTACGGATAATATCACAGTTTGTACAGCCAGTATACTGTACTTAAATGAAAGGGTGGCATTATGGGTACATTGTAAAAACAAAAATAAATCAATTATTTTAACAATAACTTATAGTAGTATCCATATACTGTATGTATGTATGTATGTATATATATATATATATATATATATATATATATATATATATATATATATATATATATATATATATATATATATATATATATATATATATATATATATATATATATATATAACATTCTGCTTTAGTATTTGTACTTCAGAACTATGTTTATTATTGCAGTTTTTGTACTTTATTGTGAAATACACTAGAAAAATACACTAGAAAATTTGGTCTAATAGTTTGCCGAATTGCTTTTAAAATGCATAAAAAAACCCAAATTAATTATTTTAGAAAGGATGACAGACTAATAGTTTGCCATTAATTTTATGCTTTGATTGCATTACCACATGGTTATTTAAGCAATATCACAGTAGTGGAATACACTACAAGACAAAGTCTGGTCGTAGATCCCAGTTGTAAGAGCGATAAATAATAACTTGATTTCTAGTTGATCATTTGGAAAAGGGGATTTTACAGATGAATCATCTGTTGAACTGCATCCCAATCATCTGCTATTGGAATCCGCATGGACTCAAGATTCTCACAAAAATCAGTCAAGTTTGGTGAAGGAAAATCATGGTTTAGGGTTACATTCAGTATGGGGGCGTGCAAGAAATCTGCAGAGTGGATGGCAACATCAACAGCCTGAGGTATTCAAGTCATTTGTGTTGCCCATTACATCACAAACCACAGGAGAGGGCAAAATCTTCAGCAAGAAAAGATTCCTTCTCATACTTCAGCCTCCACATCAAAGTTCCTGAAATCAAAGAAGGTCAAGGAGCTCCATGGATTGGCCAGCTCAGTCACCAGTTATGATTATTATTAAGCATGTCTAGGGTAAGATGAAGGAGGAGGCATTTAAGATAAATCCAAAAAATTCTGATCAACTCTGGGAGTCCTGCAAGAATGCTTTCTTTGCCATTCCAGATGACTTTATTAATAAGTTATTTGAGTCATTGCAGAGATGCAGTTCTCCAAGCTCATGGGAGTCATGCACAATATTAATTTATTATCAGTTAATATTATCAATATTAATTATATTCTATACTGTACATACTTTCTATTAAGTGACAAGACTTTTGTCTAAGCAAAGTCATACCTTACTTTCCTGATTAAATGTTTAAAAATCAAGGCAAGATCATATTTTATTTTGGTGAAATAAGCATAATCTAGAGGCCTTTGCCTTTCATATAAGCCACTTCTGATACCAAATGATCAACTAGTAGTCAAGTTATTATTTGTTGTTCAAGTAGTACATTATATAATTTCATACATTAAAAAAGGTTATAACTCACAATATAGTAATTCAATGATTTCAGTGAAGTATATAAATTAATTACACTGAGAAGTATATTTTAAAGTTATAAGCAATTTGACTTTAAAATATACTCAGCGCAATTAAATATATATATATATATATATATATATATATATATATATATATATATATATATATATATTTCACAATAAATTTTTTTAATAACTATTTTTATTATTATTTTTTTACATTTTCAGTGCTTTTGACTTTGTGTTTCTTGGCATAAATGTTCAGCCCTGCATTTTATATTAATATATATTCTATATATATTTAATTTACTTTCTTATATTTAATTTGATATTTAATCAATATATATTTAACTTATATAATGGTGGCTCAGCGGTTGACACTGTAGCCTCACAGCAAGAAGATTGCTGGTTCAAGTCCCAGCTGTGCCAGTTGGCATTTCTGTGGAGTTTGCATGTTCTCCCACAATGCAAAAACATGCACTTTAGGTGAATTGGATGAACTAAATTGGCCATAGTGTAGAAATGTGTGTGAAAGTGAGAGTGTATGGGTGTTTCCCAGTACTGGGTTGTGGCTGGAAGGGCATCTGCTGCGTAAAACATATGCTGAAATAGTTGGCGGTTCATTCCGCTGCGGTGACCCTTAATGAATAAGGGACTAAGCTGAAGGAAAATGAATAAATGAATGTATTTACACTAACATAATTGACATGACGTAGAGGAAACAATGGTGTTTAAACGTATTATTCAGCCATATCCAGATATTTATTCTATGACACCTTTACATTCTCTCCCCCCAGAAAATGTGCCTCTGTGATAGGAAAACAAATGCAATAACTTCACATGCATTTTCATCATAAATTTTTCACAATGTGTCTTTAGTAAATCCTGACAGTAATGTTAAAAGATTGTTTGTGCACAAGCTGTTAGTATGTCTGACCCATTATAACTACATTTGAAATCACTAACCTGGTTAACATTTGTTGAAGGCTAATGCATTATTTATGCTGACTGAAATCCTGCCTTCCTCAGGTCCAGGCGGTTTTGAGAAGGCACTGGAATCAGTACCGTATTCAGTTTGGAAGCACCATCACGCAATCTGATGCTCTGAGATCTGCTTCGTACACTGCATCCTCCATAACTGAGGTTCAGGGCTGTTACAGCATTGACGGACACACAGAACACTTGAATGGCAAAAACTACCATGACTTTGACAACGCCATAATAAAACCAGAGAATCCCTTGGCCTGATGCCACTCAACATGGCAATGTGATGCAGAATATACACAAGAAAAAAAAAAAAAAAACTGCCACATGACTGACGTGGACCTTTTTATCCATAGTGCATTGCTCATGCTCTCCGAGGGATGGAGTAAAGGCATTTCTCGTAAACTTTACACTGAAAAAACAAAACATTTTGCTACCTTTGTTTAATGTTAAATGTACAAACACATTATTGGCCTTGTCTTTGTATTTTGCAGTATTTTAGTTTGCTCAACTGCTGTTTGCAGTGGAATTAGTGTAAATATTTGGCTCTTATATGTAATGCACTTCTTTGTCTTACATAATTGTCCCTATGATAACAAAAATCGGATTATTATAATCCAAATATATATATATATTTTACTAAAAACCACAAAAATCTCTATATTAAAACATAAAAACTGAAATGTGCCCTAAAGCCAATGCTTTTTCTTTTATAATAATGATTTGATATCCATTTCATTGGGATTTTAGTATAGTATTATAGTACTATTATCTTTGTTAATCAAGATGAAAAGTAAATTCAGGAAAAACTTTGTTAAAGGATTTGTATTTTATTATGATCACTTTTGATCGCTTATCAACATTTATTGGTTGGAATTAAAGTACAAGCTTAATTTTCAAAAGAGAAATAACAAATATGTTCATAGTAATTCAAAAACTCCCACTTTTGAGTCTCCTAAAAATAGCCCTGGAGATTGGAACGTAATTTATGTAACACTTTGCCATTTAGTGCAAACACATGCTAATAACTTTAAGATATACTTCTCAATGTAATTAATTTATATACATATTTTCACAATTCAATTTATTCTGTACATGTCACACTTTCAGTGCTTTTTGACTTTTGTATTTCTTAACATATTTGTAATGTTCAGCCATGTATTTTATATTTAATTTACATTTTCATGAAATAAGGTACAACAATCCACTTCCTAAACTACGTTACTCTGCAGCTTTTCCTATAACACACCTTTAGTGTTTGAAATATCATCGTCTTGTGTCAAAATCAGGGATTCAGAAGCAAGCTGTGTTGCTAATTGAAAGAAAAGGTTCCACATATTCAACTCTTTCATTTCTAAAGATGTTTTTAACTCTAACCTTTACCCAGTCTAGAGAAACTCACTTACATTCCATATGATTTAAATAATGTGGCTGTTGTTTATTTCTTTTAATGTTACGATATTACCTAAAGTCAAGTTTTAGACTACTCTGACAATCAGAAACTGTTTGAAATGCTTAAAATGAATAGTTAACCCCAAAAATCAATCTGTCATTATTATTTCACCATCATGTTGTTCTGAACACCTATGCTTTTAAGTATTTCAGAGGGACAAAAGAAAAATGTATGATGAAAAAAGTAATCCATATCTAATTCATACTCGAAGTTAGACAACATTTAAGGCCCTTTTTACAACCTGTGTTATAGGGGTAGTTGACCCAAAATGGAAAACTCTTTCTTTTACTCTCTCTTCACAAGTTGTCACATATTTGTTTCCGTTGAACCCAAAATAAGCTATTAAAAAAAAATGTTGGAAATGCTAACATATATACAAATACTAACACATATACAAATGCTAACCACTGACTTCCATCACATTACATCACACATTAAAGTGAATTTTACATACAATAAAAATACCAGTCTCTAAACTTGCTGCATTTCTATCTTATAAATAACTATTAACAATAATCACTTTCTGGCCATGTGATATTAAGTATGGATATATATATATATATATATATATATATATATATATATATATATATATATATATATATATATATATATATATATATATATATATATAAATATATAAATTATTGCAGCATTATTGGCCCCCCTGTTTATTTTTCCCCAATTTCTGTTGAAAGGAGATATTTTTTCAACACATTTCTAAACATAATAGTTTAATAACTCATTTCTAATAACTGATTTATTTATCTTTGCCATAATGACAGTAAATAATATTTGACTAGATATTTTTCAAGACACTTCTAAACAGCTTAAAGTAACATTTAAAGGCTTAACTAGGTTAATTAGGTATAGGCAGGTTAGGGTAACTAGGCAAGTTATTGTATAACTATAGTTTGTTCTGTAGAATCAGAAAAAATAGCTAAAAGGGGCTAATAATTTCAACCTCAAACTGTTTATTATTATTATAATTATTATTATTTTAATCCGCTTTTATTCTTGCCAAAATAAAACAAATAAGACTTTTTCCAAAAGAAAAAAACATTATCAGATAGTCATATATATATATATATATATATATATATATATATATATATATATATATATATATATATATATATATATATATATATATATATATGATAGAGCGTTTGGACCCGGAAGCCCCTTCGCATAATGTCACACAAACTAGCGGATAGTATTTGTTTTTTCTACTAAGAAACTCAATGGTTACCTCTTTTTAACATATTTCAAATTAACATTTTTTTTTTCTGTTCAACCATATAAAAAAAAACCTCATAAAAGTTTATAACCACTTACAGTAGCTGTGAGTAAATAGTCAGATACATTCATTTTTGGGTGAACTATCACTTTAAGAAGCTTTCTAATCAATCACGTCACAAGTAGATGTAGATACATTGCTGTGTACACTGGGTCTTTCAATGTTTCTTTTGTCCACTTTCTTGATTAATTTAAAGGCAGGATTTATGACCTGGTCTGTGTGGTCTTTTTCTGCCCCTTTGATATATTATTGTGAAACAAGCTGGCATGATTTACACAAAATGTTTTTTTTTTTTTTTTTTTTTGTGCCTATTTGAATGCATTTACAAAAACCAATCTGGCTGAATATATTTTCCACTAAACATCAGGAAACGATTAAAGGTGGACAAGCTTAAACTCGGCTCCCTCTTGTATTTAGCATCTTCCCTTTGTGTTCAGATTGACAAATTAATTTTAACACCAAGTATATTGTAAATGGGGCTAAATTCCTATCTATCCACTTAACGCTACAAACAGAAACATACTTACTGTGATTTTATTTTTTGGTCTGCTTCTGGTTATTGAACCAATCAACATGGTTCAGAAATCAGATATTTTTTGAGGTGAACAAATGTGTGCTTTTGTCCATATAAAAACCTTACAAACAACTGTTGACATGCGATGCTGCAAACTGGGGAATGTGCTTGTATTAATTATGTAAATATTATATTCTCAGCTGTAATTGCATTTGAATATTTTATAGGGGTGTGCATAATATCGCTTTACACTGCAGACATCTTTTGTGTGCATTATATCTCACTCTGGATTGAGAAGAAATCAGTATTAATATTGCAAATCATAGCACTTCACAGCATGTAAACAAATGCCAATCACTATCCTTTTCATCAGGTTACTTACAACTTCAACACAACGTTTTGTTCTTCTTGAATATCATTTCTTTTTAATGATTATGTGCCAATTACTGTTGCTTTTTGTCGTGTTGTTTGTGATAATTTGTGCATTTCACTATAAATACACTCACTGCAGGACAGTTTCAAATGTTGGTTTGTTAGTTGCAAACACATATTCGCTTGTCGTTTTTTTATATCTGGTATTTAAAGTTGTTCTTAATGTAAAAGTAAATCAGAATGGGTGTATTGTGTTTATGCTGCATCTAAACTCAACCACTGCAAATGTTCTGAATGTAATTTGTCTTCTGTTCTCTTGAGGTGTACTCATGTAACATTTCATACAATGTGAGCAGTCTTGCAATCATGTGTATTGTATTATTCTGTAATTACAGACGATTACTTCAAGTGTCTTGTTTGCCTGTTAATGTGTTTCATTAAAAGCACTGGGTTGGGAACGGACAGAATATAAAAGCTTATCAAACTATTCACACCAAACAGGATGTTAATTTGCTCAAATTTCAAGGGCAAAGCTAATGACGTTTACTCAGAATGTCTTGATCATCATCAAACGTGTCCTTCAACTGCCTTCAGTCGAGCACTTTTTTAATAAGGCTCTCAGGAACACAGACACACTAGGAACAAAGTTTATGAACAAAACAGACTTTTATCAATACGAGCTGAAGCCAGAGCATCTAGAGGAACACTGCTCAGGGAAAGAGACTGACTGCAGGGCTGTTTAAAGGAACACTTTAATTTTTATACAACTTCCCTAGTGTTAAACAGTTTATTTGAAACTGTTCAACCAATAGTCCTGTCTAGCGGGAGCTCTTTTAGCTTAGCATAAATCACTGAATAGTTCCTAGACATATTGGCCTTGAAAATGACATCATTTTCCTTCAGTTTACGAAGTAACTAAAAAAGAGTCAAGCTTTAAATAGGAATATTTACCATACGCTTTCCGAGTGATTTGCTAACAGTCTAATTCGATTCAATGATTGATGCTAAGCTAAGATAAAAGTGCTCATGTCAAACCTGGAGATTGGCTGAATGGATTGTTTTATCCAACAGGGCTGTTTAAAGGAACACTCCATATTTTTATACAACTTTCCATAGTGTTAAACAGTTTATTTGAATCCCTTCAGCTAATCTCCATGTCTAGCGGGAGCTCTTTTAGCTTAGCATAAATCATGAAATAGTTCCTAGACATGTTGGCCTTGAAAATAGCAACATTTCTGTAGTTACACAAAGTAACTTCAGAAGAGTCAAGCTTTAAATCGGAAAATTACCAAAACCCTATTTGAGCGAGTAGCTAACAGTCTTAATCGATTCAATGATTGATAAGCTTTGATAAAAGTGGTCATGACGAACCTGGAAATCGGCTGAATGTTTAAAAAAATGGTAAAAACTATCATCTATAAGAACACTGATTTGAGAAAGGGGCTGACTAACTGAGGGGCTGAATGTAACTACAGAAGAGTCAAGCTTTAAATAGGAAAATTACCAAAACATTTTTTGAGCGAGTAGCAAACAGTTTAATTCAATTCAATGATTTATGCTAAGCTAAGCTAAATGTGCTCATGTCAGACCTGGAGATCGGCTGAATGGTTAAAAAAAATGTAAAAAAACACTCTCCTTTTAAATTGTTATAACACTTCTTTTAAATTGTAATAACAGTCTTTTTAAATTGTAATATCTTTTTAAATTGTAATAAGTCTTTTTAAATTGTAATATCTTTTTAAATTGTAATAACAGTCTTTTTAAATTGTAATAACAGTCTTTTTAAATTGTAATAACAGTCTTTTTAAATTGTAATAACAGTCTTTTTAAATTGTAATAACAGTCATTTTAAATTGTAATATATTTTTAAATTGTAATAACAGTCTTTTTAAATTGTAATAACAGTCTTTTTAAATTGTAATAACAGTCTTTTTAAATTGTAATAACAGTCTTTTAAAATTGTAATAACAGTATTTTTAAATTGTAATAATAGTCTTTTTAAATTGTAATAACAGTCTTTTTAAATTGTAATAACAGTCTTTTTAAATTGTAATAACAGTCATTTTAAATTATAATAACAGTCTTTTCAAATTGTGATAACAGTTCTTTTAAATTGTAATAACAGTTCTTTTAAATTGTAATAACAGTTCTTTTAAATTGTAATAACAGTTCTTTTAAATTGTGATAACAGTTCTTTTAAATTGTAAATATTAGCTTTTGCTGCATTTATTGAAATATTAATTCAGAAAAATAAGTGGAAAAAAGAGACTTGACGAGAAAAAACATATTCAATTCATCTTTATTTCTTTAGCGCTTTTACAATGTAATTCATGTCATAGCAGTTTAACATGGAAGTTCTTGTAAAGTGAAACTGTGCCAGTCAAGTTTTCAGAGTTAAAGTTCAGTTTAGTCAGCCAATTTGAATGTTATCACTTGATTGAATAGGCGTTATCTGTGGTTGCTGATAGTTATTGTCTAGTAGGGGCCTTCTGCGCCTACAGGTAGGCTCAGAAGGCTGTTATCAATCCATCCACATAGTTAATCAGCTATAGATCACGTACAGCTGTGGCCGGAAGTTAACGAGTATTATTATTTATTAAATTTCCCATTAACTGTATTTTATTAAAGTCTATCCTCACCCCATCTCTAAAACCAACCGTCACTACAGTACTGTAAAAACAAATGTGGATCTGGAGTCTTCTCCATTAGTATAGCTGATTAACCATGTGTATTATTTATATTGTTAAGTAAATTTCCTATTAATTGTATTTCATTACCATCTACATCTATTCCAACCCCAAACCCAACCGTCAAATTAATGTAAAAACAAATCTGGGTCTGGAGTCCTCTCTATTAGTATACCTGATTAACCATGTGGATGGATGATAACAGCCTTCTGAGCTTACCAGTAGGCACAGAAGGCCCCCAACTGACCCATGTCAGCTGATAAACCCTGATAATGCTCATTCAATCGAGTGATAACATTCAAAGTGGGTGGTTTAGTTCAGTTCAGTTTGGTGGAATTTTCACTGCTGAAAGTCCAAACACTAAAGAGAAAATCCCTCGATGCGCAGCTCCACAAGTCCCAAGCCAGGCTCAGTTGGGCACAGCCATTTCTCCTCTGGCCAAACTTCTAGTGCAGAGGTGCAATCTAGGTATCGGAGAAATTATATATATATATATATATATATATATATATATATATATATATATATATATATATATATATATATATATATATATATATATATTAGGGATGTAACGGTATTGTAAATACCGTCATACCGCAATATAAATTTTTTTCGATATTACCGTAGTCGCATGACTCGGTAAAACTATAGGTCTTCTGAGAAAATTTGCTCAGGCGAATGAAGCGAACGGGAGGTACCGGAAACTACAATTCCCATCAGCCCAGGCTTGGCCATAATCCCTTGCAGTCTGTTGTCGCTACAGATCCAGTAATGCGGAAATGGAGTGTGCTGCTAGAAGCGGGGATTAAAAAGAGCTGGAAAACCCTAAAGCGGGTGTTGTCGGCGCGCGCGTACTGAATAGTGGTGTTGTCGCGCGAGTTCTTATCAGCTGTGTTGTCGCGCGCGTACTGAATAGTGATGTTGTCGCGTGAGTTCTTATCAGCTGTGTTGTCGCGCGAGTTCTTATCAGCTGTGTTGTCGCGCGCGTACTGTAAAGCGGGGACGGAGGGTGGGTATGTCGCGGGGGCACTTTTGATCATTTTGGAAGGGAACTTTCTATCGTAGACTAAAAAGGGCATGTGCACTGCACAGGTTGAGCCCTGTGTGTGCACGTGCCTGCAAGTTGGGGAATAGGACTAATAATCAGTCATGGGGACTGCAGAAACACAGCACACTGTTCAGATTGATGCAGACATGAGATCTCTATCTCACTCATGGCTTGTCCTCTCAAGTGGGGGAAAGACAATGCACAACGTTACCCACTGCTGTCAACCAAGTCATATCTCTCTTGTCCCAGAAACCTCAGTCCCAAATGAGAGGGTTTTTTTTCTGTTGCAGGGGACATTGTAAATACCCAGAGATACCAGCTTTTACCAGATTATATTTATATGATAATTTTCCTTTAAACCCATCTCTATTTAAGTGAGTGAGTGATTAAATGTTGAATGTGATGAGTTTTCAACACTACTAAATTGAAACTTAATTTTTTTACATGGTTTAATATTTTTTGTTATTAAAATTGAAGTTCCTGTTTTAAAGCTTACAGATAGATGACTAATTTGTATGTCATTGACACTTTTGGCACTTTTTTGGAGTATTTTCATAAGTTTTGTTTTTTCCTGTAAATGATTCAATAAATACCGTACCGTGACATTCATACCGAGGTATTACCGTACCGTGAAATTCTGATACCGTTACATCCCTAATATATATATATATATATATATATATATATATATATATATATATATATATATATATATATATATATATATATATATATATATATATATATATATATATATATATATATATTTAAAAGGTATTGAATAAAATAAGTTTAATAAGTACATTTATTAGGCAAGTTATTTAGTGTCCACAGCTAGTGTGTTAAATAAATTAACTTAACTTGATTTTAGAGCCTCTATAAGGTTTTAACTTCTTCACAGCATGTGAGTCAAGTTCTAGCTAATAGAAAATGGCCTCAGAAATACGATACTTCAGACTGAATTGTACTGATGGCCCCATTCATGTCTCCAAGGATGGTGTCTTTTTTCATGTCTCATTATGTCATCCATATCTTCTACATTTGTTTTCAGTGTCAGTGTTCAGAGTCTGCTACATGCCCCTTTCACTAATGCTGTCCAATATGGTGAAGCTCATATGTTCTCAATTTAATGCTGTACTGTGGCATGTCAAAGGAAACATCTGGCCGCCTATGCTTCCTCTGTAGAAAGTTGAACTCCCAGCATGTGAGACCCTTCAGTTCTCATAAATAGCTGATGACATGCAGAACAGACATTACTCTTGAACATTTATGCAAGCAGGTAGGAAATCAACGATGAAGTATCCACAGGACTGTGTATCATCATCATCTTTTTTCACCTTTACATTTATTTGCTCTAAAAGTATTTTTTACTTGCAGTGTTCATGTTCACTACATAAGGAACAAAGGTTTTACCCTTTTTTTAATCCTTTCTGCCAATCTCCGGATCTGGCAGGAGCATTTTTAGCTTATCCTAGCATAAATCAAAAAATCAAATTAGACTATTAGCAACTCTCTCAAAACGTGTTTCGATAATTTTCCTGTTTAGAGCTTGGCTCTTCTGTATTTACATCTTGTACAAAAACTAACTGAGAAGTACACTATTTTCAAGTCCAATATGTTGAGGATCTAACTATTCAATGATTTATGCTAAGCTAATCTAAAAGAGATTGAGAAAGGGAGATTGGCTGAATGGATTTAAACGATTAAACTAATTTGTTTAACACTAGCCCTGCTGAAAAATCCAGCCTAAACCATAGGCTGGTCTTAGCTGGACGTCCAGCCGGGTTTTAAATGGGTTTTGGCCATTTTCAGGCTGGTTTCTAGCCATTACCATCCTGGTCTTAGCTGGTCAGGCTGGGAGATGACCAGCTAAGACGAGCTTGACCAGCCTAGCCAAGCTAGGAGTCCAGCCAAAACCAGCTATGTCCACCTTAAACCTAGCTGGTTATTTTCCAGCCTGACCAGCTAAGACCAGGCTGGAAATGGCTAGAAATCAGCCTAGAAATGGCCAAAACCCCTAAAACCAGGCTGGTCGACCAGCTAAAACTGGATTTTTCAGCAGGGGAAGTTGTATAAAAAAGTGTTCCTTTAAGCAACCCTGTAGTCAGTCCCTATCCCAGATCAGAACAAAAAAAACTGGCCCAGCCGGGACTCACACCAGCAACCTTCTTGCTATGAGGTGATGCTGCTAACCACTGAGCCACTGTGCTGCCATTTTAAGAATAACGTAATATGATAAATATAAAATTATCACATTCAAATGTAATAAACACAACTCATTATGTTAAGGAAATATCCCCGAAATCTTCAGCATGAATGTGTGTACACTTCAATCAAGTACAGTATGAATGAAATCTGTGAATACTACATCTTGCATCACTTCATTGCTTTTAAAAAATCTTTTCCCATTGGAGAGAAAGCGTTCATTGGTAGCACACTTCAACATCTCATCTCTCACACACATGGGTTCTTTTTATCTTATCATACATTAAAGACTGCACTTAGCTTACATTATATAGTAAAGCATGTTGCGATGCATGGAATGTGTTTTTATGAACAAGATGTTTTTTTTTTTTTCTGAACCAACAGTAAATGTCAAGTGTTCGAACTAACAGCAGAATCTCTCTCAACACATTGTCTACTCAGAGGGAAAGTCCAGTGAAACAGGTGGGCTGACATATAAAAGCACTTGACAAACAGGAGATAAGCATTCAATCCTCTGCCCACATTCATGTGTTTTTGCCATATGTTCTGCTTTATCTACAACTTTCAACAGTGCCCTACGGTACGTCATTGCCTTAAATAAACAACACTCATCTGTATTCATGAAGGAATGATGATGAGACAGATGTGCCAGGCAGGGCACGCAATCATGATGCAGGAAAGGTTGAGGAAAAAGGTTTAAAAAAATTGGTAACACTTTCTATGAAGCTCTTACACTCAAAACATTATTTTTGCTGCTGGTTCAAAATCCAAACTTAAATAAGTTGAAACAACAGAATTCAGATAACAACTTGATTACTTTATCTTAAATTCACTTATATTTGTGTAAAACATTAAAAAACCAAATAAACGTTGACTTAATCGATTTGTGTTGTGACAAAATGAAGCAATTGTGTAAAACCCTGCATTTTTTAACAGCGTACTTAGAATGAATTATATCTTGGTTTATAATTATTATTAAAAAAAAAAAACACAACTTTTCTATGTCACCATAGCAATTGTATCTTTGTGTAACAATGCCGGTCCTACACCACCCAACCCGCACTGAGCTGGGATCGAACCAGCGACTGTCCGCATGGAAGTTGGTTGCGATAAAAAGGAGGCTAAAGACCATGGCCTCTGTCACCAGAGGAACTTCAGAGGTTAGAGAAGTGAGGTTTACCTGCACAGCACTTAACTAGCTGGCCTCTGTAACACTCACCTCCCTAAACCTCATTCCCATTCGGGTCACAGCACCAATGCAACCCCACCAGTCCTACACCACTCAACCTACTCTGAGCTGGGATCAAATGGAAGTCAGAAGGGACTTTCTGCATGTAAGTCGGTTGCTCTAATGCTGCGCTCACACCATATGCGGAAGAAGGATCAAGCGTGAGTAATTTAGATGTTAACTCAATGCAAAAACTTGAATAAACATACTGCTGTGTGTAATACAAGTGAATGGGGCGGCGCAAATGACTTTATTCATGCAAATAAAGCACATCGTGTTTTGTGCGCGTTTTGTGTTTGAAAATCTGAACTTCAGCAGACATTCGCGCCACATTACTCTTGTACGGGCGTGATTATGATGTAGCGCCTGTTGTTGGTGTCCCGAGGGAAAATCATCCTGCCGACACCAACAACAGTTCATTAAACTGGGCTCGGCTTAGTCAAAAGCACCACTGAATGTTTCCATCATCCAGGTTAAGATCTGGAGGAGTTTATGAGCTCACAGAGCGGGGTGCACCTCTGAAAGGATCGAGTGGACTCAGACAAGGCTCCAAACAAACTGATGCTGTTTTTCAGCCTTCATAAAGCACATAAACACAGCTACTATCTCAATAAATCCATGTTAGCCATTTAGAAACGAAGCTAGAGTCACCAGGCAGACAGAAGTCCTGCCCATCACGTGAAACAACGTCTGTTGTGAAGCGAAGTTGATGCGCGAATGAAGCGGGTAAACTCAAAATGTTCACGCGTCCATTTATATGTAAATAGCGTGATTTATCTGATGAGTAATCTAATGAGAATTAGTTGGCATGTAGATGCAATATAACTTACTTCAATAAATGAACCATCAAAATAAAGTGTAACCAAATGTTCCGTTGGCACAACTTAAAAAGTTTTGTTACAGAGTAGTTTAACGTTTTTGTATTACTGACAAATAATTTTAGGTCAGTGAACAAGAAAAAGCAAAAGCAAAAAAAAATAAATATATATATATATATAAATATATATATATATATATATATATATATATATATATATATATATATATATATATATATATATATATATATATATAAATATATATATATATATATATATATATATATATATATATATATATATATATATATATATATATATATATATAGTACAGGCTTAATTTTTTTTACAGTGCAGAGCTTTAATTATCACATTATTAATTTCTATCTAATATATTACTAATATTTTTGATACTGAAAAAATCTCTCTCCTGACCTTTTTATTGAACACACATGGAATTGGTTAAACGTTTGCTATGACTGATTATAAATAATTATTAACACAGTAATATAATTCATTATTTTATGTGTGCGCTTCATAGTTACCAAAAAGATACATGTTTTGAAATGCTTTATCTTAAATGTATCTCTTTTTCTTGCATGAAACAGATTTAAAGTTGTAAAACACCATCAGCTTAACATATATAGAAAGAAAAGCTCTTGTAGTTTTCAATAAAAATCAGTTAGTAATTACCTTATCACAATGTCAGTCTTAATCACACTCTATTCCCAATGCCTTTTGTGGAGGATTTCTGAAATCAATGGCAGAGACAAGGACATTTAGAAAATGTCAGATAGAAAGGAATACATAATGAAAGACGAGTTCTCTTGGGAAAGCTATCACACACTGCACATCACACACTGACTGCAAATGATGTTGTTTTAGTACATGGGGACTAATAGAAGCTGCTTTATTAAACACAATGCCCTTCAATGTTTTCACAGGTTTATATTGTCCAAAAACTACACTGTAAAATATATATTTACAACAGTTTCTGTATTTTGTAATTTACGTTTCATTTATTCATTTTCATTCAGCTTTTTTTCATCAAGGATCGCAACAGCAAAATGAACCGCCCACTTATCCAGCATATGTTTTACACAGTGGATGCCCTTCCAGCAGCAACCCAGTACTGGGAAACATCCATTTACTCATTTACGCACATACACTAATTTAGTTTATTCAATTCACCTAAAGCACATGTCTTTGAACTGTGGGGGAAACTGGACAACCCAGCGGAATGGTGATTGGGGAGAACAAGGTGATTTCTGTTTATTTTCTGTTTATGAAGTCTAATATGGAAATGTCTCATCTCTTCTCTTTTAACATTTTAATCATTAATAAATATATAGAAAAAGTACTGGCCGTTTATTACGAGGATGTTTTTGTATTGTAATTTACCACACCAATACAGGCAATATATAACTCCAGACCCTTAAAAATGTTATGTTAAAAGTCACTTTTTCAAACTTGTCAATATCAAAAGTTGTTGGAGGATAGATCAAGGTCTTGTGATGTTATTGAAAAGTATGAAAAAAAAAATTAAAGCTGCAAGCAGTGATGAAAGGGACCTTGCACCCGAGGTCATCACTGCCTGCTGGCCTTGACAGAGAACATAATTTAAGCTGATATATATATAGGGCTTGACATTAACCTTTTACCTCACCGGCCACTGTGGCTAGTAGTTTTCCAATGTTCCTAGCCACTCTGCATTTTCACTAGCCATATTTTGTTGTTGGGAAAATATATTTTATATGCATAAATTTGACTTTGACATGCTAAAATGACTTGATTTAAATTTTGTGTTATGTCCACATGCCTCCTCATTCATTTCACTTTTTGTGTGTCGAGTATGAGCTTGCACAATGAGCATGAGCAAATGGGTTGTGGTTTCATAGTGTTATATTGCAATTAGTTTTTATTTTACATGACTTTTCAGAGCTCAAAATTAAGGATTTACCAAATTTATCTCTATAACCACACTAAACAATAATTATTTTGTAGCCACAAATTTTTAAATGTGTCAAAACAAGCAAAATATAGCCGTATACTATACTTTTTATTTAACAAAACATTTCTTTAAAAAGAAAGAAAAGCAATTGACTTAAAAAATTACTATTGTCTTGTATCAAAAATATGTACAGTAATTTGTCCTGGCTAAAGATCTCTTGGATCACCAGTTAACTGCACATAAATGGAGAGTTAATCTCCCATTAAAGCAATATTGTAAAAAAAAAAAAAAAGATAATTAAACCATTTTAACAAAAACAAATAAAATTATAAGCAAATGAAAGCAGGTGAAAAAACATATCGTGTGTGTGTGATTATGAAAGGATGATCACATGCACACGGTTAACTTTAGGCCAGTTAATAAGTCAAAGCAACCGGTGCTGCTTACAAAAAATTACGACAAATTTTGAGCGCTTGAAAGCAGCAGGACTGTGGCTGCATGTTTATCACTTTTTGTCTAGTCTATTTTAAAGAAAACTGATCACAGTTGCGTTTCCAGACCCTGTTCTAGACACGGTGGCTTCACGAAAGGAAACGTGCACGCATCAAATCAGCTGTTAGCGCGAGTGATCATCATCCTCTCATTCGGTATTCACTTGCTTTCTTCTGCTCGCATGATCAAAATTATTTTACTTCTCGATTCTAAGATCACATTTGCATGCATATTGGGTCATCCTTATATTGTCAAACCCTGCTTTTAAGAAAACTACAATTTAAAAATTATTCAACCAGCCAAAGTAGCTAGTGGGATTGCCTGTCTAACCCGCCAAAGCTGAAATCTACCCTGTTTGGCGGGTTGGCGGATGTTAAAGCACTATATATATATATATATATATATATATATATATATATATATATATATATATATATATATATATATATATATATATAAAGCCTGAGAAAGTCACAAATTTACGCCAAACTTCCTTCTGTCAGCAGGTTATAAGTACTTCCTCTTCCATGGCTGTACACTGAACTTTGTCGGTCAACCACGGACATGGTTTCCATCTGATACAATTTGTTACAGTGTAAAACATAATTTCAGTGTAAAAAAAAAATTATATATATATATATACATTTTTTGTTGGGATATTGACTTTTTGCTGGTAGGAATACAACCCAAGTTATCTTTAAATAAATAAAAAAAAGTATGTTTAAATTGTTTATAATTCATGGAAGTAATTTAACTTTTATAGTATTAAGAAGTATAGGCTTAATATATGAAATGTGCTTAAATGTCAATAAAATAATGCATTCTATTTAAAGTCCAGTAAATTTATATTAATAGACCACATTTTTACAATGTATAACTTATTTACATTTACTAAAATATATGTTGGTTTATAATTTTAGATAATTTTGAGATTCACCAATTAAATACAATATGTTTTGTATGTTTTTATTATTAGTTTATGTTTGTATTGTACTATTTAAAAAAAAAAATACATTTCAGCTTTCCTGCATCCTTAGCTTTAAATCCGTAAAACAACAGAAAAGTACTGGCAGCTCATTACCCGATCCATAGCTTCATATGCCACAGGATATAATTCAGGCTGTCCTTTATTATGTATATGTCAAGGCTTGTATGCTTCAATCTTCATAATTATAACAGAGAAATCAAGCGGTAGTAATAAATGAAGTCAACAGCATTTTTTTATCAAGTATTTTTTTCCCCACATATACTAAACAACTGTTTTAATGGAAATTCAGGCTGTAGATTTAAGCTGCGCAGTTACAAAGCTACAACGGTTTTCTACACAGACTGATTGTTTGCTTCATTAGACATCAGTGTGTCACCAGGAGTTATGGCAATTGTTTTAGACTTGTTTATTCTTAGTTAAAAAAACGTGATAACCGTTCACATATTCATCATTATATGAATTGACAAAGTTTACATATTCAGCTAAAAATCTTTGTAATGGTTTACTGAAGAAAAAGGTCCTCTACATCTTGAATGACCTGAGTGTAAATAAATGAACAGTTCAACAAACGCCATGTGCACCTCGCTCATCTGTTACTTTATCTTTTATTTTGGTGCATTGATCTATTGGATTACTTAATATAAGAAACTGTGATCCACACCGAACAGTCTCCTTTTTTCATTTACCATCGTTACTGGGAAAAGACACAAATGTTTTAAGCTCAAACGTTATCCCAATCATTTCTAGTCTTTCCAACGAATGTAAAATAAAACAAAACGAGAAGACAATTTCTCATATTAAATAACAAACAAAAAATCCCCAAATTACTTTATCTGTTCATCTTGAGCTGTTTCATCATAAATAAACAGCGGAAACGACCAGTAATATGTTTTTATTATTATTGTTAGCAAAGGATAGAATAAATAGCATACATTAGAAAAGGCTACAAATAAATTCACGTTTAGCCTATTAAAATGCATAGCTATTACAAAGAAATTAAATCAAGTTAGCAAATCTTATTAACCTTTTCTTCACTGTATAATTTAAACAGTCTGATTAAAGAGCAGTGAATTAATCTCTTATTTAGATTTTCCATTTGATCACATTGAATAGCAGAGTTCTTATGTGTTTATGTCTGTTCAAACACACAACCAAAACCCAGTTTCCACGTTTGCTCCACTTCAAATTGCGAGTACAGAATCCATTTGGGAAACAGCGTCTATTTATCTATTTGAAGCGTGTCTGATGGTCAATCATTGCTACATAAACTGCTACATGACTGTTTTAAGCATTTTGTTTTTATTTCAAAGTGTTTTCATGCCTAAATGAAGTGAAAGCACAAAACAGATGTGGTGTTGGTGGTTTGGCAATAAGGGTTGTGTATAGGGAGGATCAGCTTTTTTATGTTTATTGCCACCCTTCATAGAAAGATTAAAAATACAAGAGAAATATGGGAAAATACCTTCACGGGATGATAGAGAGATTGAGAAGTAGAGGTATGGGTGAACTATGACTTCAGGAATATGTAACCAATCAAATGTTATTTCGCATTTTAGTGCTCAACCGTTTCTTTACCACACTTTACCATATATTCCTCCTTTCAAGTAGCACATTTTTGTTCCACCAGAAAATATGGCTCAGTGGTTTGCACTGTTGCCCCACAGCAAGAAGATTGCTGGTTCAAGTACTGGCATGGGCCAGTTGCCATTTCTGTGTGGAGTTTGCTGGCGTGGGTTTCCTCCTGGTGCTCCGGTTTCACTCACAGTCCAAAGACATGCGCTATAGGTGAATTGAATAAATTGAATTGGCCGTAGTATATGAGTGTAAATGTTTTTTTTTTTTTTCCCAGTACTGAGTTGCGGCTAGAAGGGCATGCGCTGTGTAAAACCTATGCCAGAATAGTTGGCGGTTCATTTCACTGTGGCGACCTCTGCAATAGAAACTAAGTTGAAGGAAAATTTATAAACTCTAGAAGTTAACCCGTTAAATCCTTGATTAATATACAAAATTCTCTCAATTCTCTCGCAGGTGAGATGCAACAACATTAGCATCCATGTTTGAAGATCACAGTTAGCCCAAAATGACCTAAATGGCAGACAGGCCACGCTAATGGAATATAATATAACACAGGGTGGTGGCTGGTGGAGGCTGCCCGAGGCCAACGTCACCTGCATTTAGTTTCAAAATCTGATGAAAACATGCTTTATCACAATTCACACATGGGTGAGGAACACATTCAGGCGCCGGGGGCAAGACATGACCGAATGGAGTATAAAAAAACAACAACACCAGAGTGTCATGTTGATGATATAACTGCATTTTTACTTAAAATAAGCATTAAACAATGTAGTAATGCAGTTGAATAAATTAATAAAATTGAGACTTTACATATGGCTTTCATTTAAATAGTTAAATTCAATCATTTTTAAACATTATTTTACTGGGAAATTATCTAATTTAAGGTGCAACTTTCATTGCATCATATTAAAACAGTACTAGACTGTAAAATAATTAAATAAATCAAACTTGCTTTAAACCTTTAAGGTGAACTCCTTGAATTTTTTTTATTTTTTTTGCACTGAATCTTGCACTGAATAATATACTGACACTACTCTGATAAATCATTATAATCTATTAAAATAATAATTAAAGGATTAAAATAAATGATAATGTTAAGAAAAAAAAAATATATAATGTACATTTGACATTTCTCATTCATTTGACATTAACCTTGGAATTATAAAGGTTCTATCTGCGTTCTAAAGGATTTTAGATATTGAACTTCAAAAGTTTTTGCATTCCATATAGATAATTTGCAAACTGGGGTAAACAAAAAACAGAGCAAATGCAGATAAAACCTTCTAATTCTACAAAGTCATGTCCTGCTTGGAATTATAAGACTGTTCAGATTATTAATTGAAGCATTACTTTTCAAGAACTACAATCAGTCTGCTTATGAATTTAATTTAAAAAACGGTGTTGAACAATATGTTGATGCTTGAGAAAGTTGCATTTTTGCTTTCTATAAGATTTATTTAATGTTTTGGGGTGAATATTTTTACTGTTCAAATTAGGCATTCAAGGCTGTGCTAAATATTTTTTCAGATGTTAATTTTATATAATTAATATGGAAATATTATTTGTTGTAATTTAGACATCATGAATAAATTTAATATTTAAACTTATATTAATTGAAAGATAATACAATTCAATTCAAGCACAATACTGCAAAACAAAAATTACAATCTACAAAAACTCAACAAATCTTTTAATTTGTTTTTGCTTCTCTTTATTTTTCCTCATTTTTAATTTGTATTTAATATTTTTCTATAACATATAAATTTGGGTATTAGTTTTTGGACTGTTATCGTAAGTTTTTTTGTTAGATAAGCTCCAGATTTGGCTTCAGTACTGACTAATCTAGTAAGCACAAATATATTATTGTATAGCTTCCTATTAAAAATATGAATTTAAACGAGATTTGTGAGCGGTGAACTTATATACAGCTGAGCACTGTATCTAGCTTTTGCCTCTCAATGTGTAAATTATTCATAACCATTGTCACTCACGCATAGAGCTGAGATCACCAAAAACAAACCCAACAACAAATTGTAATGTTTTCTTTGAATGAGAGAACAGAATAATTTTCACCTAATTGGGAAGTACATATTCTAGCCTATAAGACTTACTCAAAAGTCTTGTTCGGGCACATTGAGTGTTTTTTTGGACCTTAATTCAGCTACTGTAAATTTTTTTCTCCAAAACTTACTACCAAGCATAATATTATTTTTCTAAAAAATGCAATCATGTATATTAAAATTCATTCATTCATTTTCTTGTTGGCTTAGTCCCTTTATTAATCTGGGGTCGCCAAAGCGGAACGAACCGCCAACTCATCCAGGTAGTTTTCATGCAGCAACCCATCTCTGGAAAACATCCACACACAGTCATTTACACACACAAACATACACTATGGACAATTTAGCCTACCCAATTCACCTGTACCGCATGTCTTTGGACTGTGGAGGAAACCGGAGCACCCGGAGGAAACCCACGTGAACGCAGGGAGAACATGCAAACTCCACACAGAAATGCCAACTGAGCCGAGGCTTGAACCAGCGACCCAGCAACCTTCTTGCTGTGAGGCGAACATGCTACCCACTGCGCCACTGTGTTGCCGTATATTAAAATTTCTCATATATTATGGTAGCACAGTTTGTGCTGAATACAAAAAATACTACATGTTGGCCCATACTATGTAATAAGTAGCTGAAATAAGCACAAATATCAGGGCATGTCAAAACATCTCAGGGGCCCCAAAATCACCTTAGACCCCTGAGGGTTATCATCAAATTTAAAAACTCAAATTTGAAAACAGACAATGAGCAAATGAGTTGTTGAACGGAGTTTAATAAACACTGAAAAATGTTTCACTAATATATATATATATATATATATATATATATATATATATATATATATATATATATATATATATATATATATATATGCAAATAAAAATTCCACATTTAACATATATATATATATATATATATATATATATTTTTTTTTTTTTTTTTGACGCAGTCCTGTGGAATATATTTTGTGTGTTCGAAATGCTGAATGGTTAACAGAAAGAAGCTTACTGAGCCAAGCGAGAGGTCGACTTTGAAGATAAAAAACTAAAGATAAGATAAAAATCTTTTAAAAAACTTTTTTAAAAGATAAAAAAGTCTTAAAATGTAAACAATTTATACAAAAACATCACATAATGTAAATAAGTAGTCATTTAATAAGAATATGTCAATAACTCAACTTTGACTAAAATGTCAGATAGAACCGTATAATTGTAAAGTGACGATTAGTAGGCTCACAAAACAAAATACTAAGCAAGATATCTTCTTAATTTACAGTACAATGTCATTCATTCATTTATTAATTTTCCTTCGGCTAGCCCCTTTATTCATCAGAGGTCACCACAGTAGAATGAACCACCAACTTATCCAGCATATGTTTTACACAACAGCGGATGCCCTTACAGCTCCAACCCAGTGCTGGGAAACATCCACTTATTTACTTACTTACTTACTTACTTACTTACTTACTTACTTACTTACTTACTTACTTACTTACTTGTTATCGTAAGTAATTTTTTTAAGATAAGCTCCAGATTTGGCTTCAGTGCTAATGTATCTAATGCACATGCACAAACATAATGTTGTATAGCTTCCTATTAAAAATAAGAACTTAAAAGAGAGATTTGTGAGGGGTGAACTTATATATGCTGAACACAATATTCTGCTATTCAAATGTTCTTCTTTTATCCTCACTTGTGAATCGCTTCGGGGAAAAGCACCTGCAAAATGAGTAAATGTGTTTTATAATTTAAGATATAATGATTTAGTATTACTTATTCAGACCTGTACTTACTGTATATATAAAAAATACATATTTAATTTGACAAACATCTGTTAAACACAATTGAAACAAAGCAGAAATGATGCTCTCATTTGGTATTTAATTTAAGAGATGACTTTTTTTTTTTTTTTTTGCTAATTTAATTTAACAAAACTGTAACTACACCAGACATACCAATAAAACAGACTCCAACAATATCCTGAAGGCTCATCTACTGTACAGTATGATAACATCCTTCAATAGGAAATTGCAATTTAGTTGCACTATTAAACTTTGAACTACTATTAGTCTGCTGACGTTTGGCTGAGCTAAATATATGCCTTCATGAGAAACCGACTAAGAACTGACATCTTAAAGAGACCTGAATTAAATGAAGAAAAATATGAAGTGTTTTTAATTTGTTTGTGTTTAATCATATTGTTAGATGGTATCCAGTTTCAGTAGGAAAACAAGTGTTCATGGCATATCAATCAATAATGTATAAGCAGCTTAAACCACCAAACTCAAAACAGCATGTTTGACCTGAAGGTACACACACTGGGGTCTTAAACCTCTGACTTGTGACGCCGCAATCTGCACAGAACAAACTCACTCCGGAAACAAAAGACGGCAACCGTATGTTTGCTCAGTCTAATCAACTCGTGTCTTTGATAGCTGAGGAAATGGGCAGATGGAGACTTTGTATCCCATGAAAACAATCACAGAGAGCATCCAGACAGCAGCGTCTCTCCTTAGGAATGCCACCATCATTTTAAGGGAGTCAACTGTTTACTTCTGCAATTCCCAGCTATCAGTAAAGTAAACAAGGTGAGACATTTAAATAATGGCTGCTTCCAGGGGAACATGAGACTGTGGTGGTTTTGATGTGATGATAAAGTTATATCACTTGCTCAACATCCGACCCCCCCCCCCCCCCCCCCAAAAAAACAACAACAGTGTTTTCAAGCACTGCTAACCCGATGTCCTCCTCAGGCCCTAAACGAAAAGTCTCTGGAATGTTCTGTGTCCGCTGCGCTTGTAACATACAGAGTAAATTATAACAATTGAGGAAACTGTTGTGGGTTTGTTATTGGTTTGTTCTGTTTCCTGGCTTTTGCTTTTTTTTTTCCTAATAGGTGAATCATTACGAGTTGGTGTGGCTAATCTTACAGCTTATTTAAGGAGCTGAAAAGATGCATTCGCCAGACTGCTTTGGAGGATAATTTTTCGTTTGACTTCCTTTGGTTTACCCACCGCTTATATTGTTTTCTGTTTATTTTGGAATTTGCTCTTATGCTATTTGTTGTTATTTTGATTGTTATATGTTATGTTAGATATTTACACGTGGGTTACTTTGATACGCCTTTGTACTTTTTTGTTGGTTTTTGTCACTTTTTAATAAATATATCTTTTGCATTTTTCATTCAAATTGGTTTGGTTTCCTTCATTTGTTGCGTGCTTGAGCCAGCATGTAACAGCAACTAAAAAAGGTAAATTAAATAAAATAAGTTGTTTTAGGGCTTGGCGATATGGCCATTTAAAAACAGACAATGAGCAAATGAGCACAAAAAATGCTTTATTTTTTAGGTTATTAGGTTATTAACCTGTATAGCCTTATCATGATTATAAATAATTATAGGATATAAAAACGATAAAGAAAAGCTGTCATTTAATAATCAAATTTTACAAGCTCTATTTATAACTGCATACAAGACTTTTAGAATAATATTAAATTAAACCATTTTATTAAACTACAGTAGAGTAAAAGTAAACTCATAACGAAAAAGGGGGCTTTTTCAAGTAATTTATTTTATTATTATTATTTTTTTTAATGAACATGCATTCATGTTATATCAGCATGTGTTATATTAGTTCCTACACTATATAAAAAAAAAAATAATCTGTAATTTTACAGTTTATTTCCAGCAGCTGGCATGCCGGGAAAAAAATGTAAAATAGCAGCTATTGAAGGGCACCTAGTTTACCCCTTTTTCAAGATTTAATATTAATATTATGGTTCTTCTGAGTGTGCCAGTTTAGTTTCAGTTTAAAACACAGTTTAATTTTTTTTTATTATAATGTGTAAAAAGTGTCATTTTAGGGAAGTGTACACAGGTCGTTGTTTTAGGGGTGTGTTGCTTCATATGAAAATTAGTTTCAACTTCCCGCCCAACTTAACAAGGGGTCGGAACCAAGAGCTCCCTTGCTTTGTGTATGGCAACAGACAGGCAAACAGAGAGAAGCAATATAAGTAAGAGGACCAGCAATCAGCCAATACATGTACAACCCTGACACAGACCAACCAGAGACAACTGTTGAGGAATCAATATTCCTAATGCGCCAGAATGTGTCAGAGTGGTAGTTGCAAAATCATTTATGTCTTTGTATAGTTTTACAGCCGCTATGTAACGATGCATGCGTCATGCATATAGGGATGTAATGGTTAACCAGTTTCACCATTAACCATGCTTTAAATCGTCACGGTTAACTAATTGTTATGGCTTCTCAACACTGTGTTTCTCCACAGATCAAAACTGCGGCAACTAAAAGTTATGCCAACTGTGTGCTAGTTTAAAGCTCCGAGCTTGTACACCAAGTCTAATAACAACCAGGGCCGGTGACCTAGGCGGCCGCCTAGAGCGGGCAGTATAGAGAGGGCGGCGTCCGCGACACCTCCCTTACCACCCACGTCCACAGTTATGTCCGCGACACCTCCCTCACCAGCCGCGTCCTCAGATATATTCGCTCATAGACGTCAGAATAGAAAGGGCGGCGTCAGCGACAACTCCTCAGTTATATCCGCGCACAGGGTGGCAGATTTGAGGTCCACGACACCTGTGCGTCCTCCGTTATATCCGCGCATAGGGCGGCAGAATAGAGAGCGCAGTGTCCGTGACACCTCCCTCCCTCAGAACCAGCGCGTCCTCAGTTGAATCCGTGCATAGGGCGGCAGAATAGAGAGGGCGGTGGACGCAACACCTCCCTCAGCACCCGCGCTTCCTCAGTTATATCCGCGCATAATGCGCCGGAAAAGAGGTCCGTGACATCTCACTTCATTTTCATAACAGCTCACTTTCGTTTTCACATTAGGGTTGAGGGCGGTGTGATCGTCCTCTGCCTAGAGCAGCAGTTCAGCTTGCTCTGGCCCTGATAACAACGCACACTAGATTAACTTTGACTGAGGCTATAACTAAGACAAGTTTGTTATTTCCAATGGAGGGATGTGCACGCAAGGCAACAAGCTCACACTTTCAAGCAGCACCTGGTTGAGATGACAGGGAGCTTCTGTGACTGCAGGAAATGCAAACGGCTGAAGTTAAAGGAAGACGCAAAGAAAAGTACAAAGGTTTGCAAACTCACCTAAAGTTTCAAACAATGGTGCTGATGACAGCAATCATGTGGTGAATGTTGATACGCCAGGCAAGATCAATCAAGTGTTTTCGGAGAGAGTGCTGAAAGACTGGGTGGATCAACTGTTTTTAATGGGCCAAATCTCGATACCTTCACTGCGGGTTTAGCGCAAATGGATGCTAAATGTAAAATCTCTGATGCTTATTCGCAGGAAGATAAAAAAAGACTGTTGTGTTGAGCCCAATGAGCCTTACGTCCAAAATAGAGCAAGGGTGTTCCTTTGGTGACATTGCTTTGAGTCACTCGCTGAAAATGTCAGATGAGAAACAACAAACTGAGGATATGGTAAAGCGTGCCTGTCAATCAATATTGGTGGGCGGGGGGACCGCACTTCTACGTCAAGTTGCGGTTGGTCCACCGTTTTTGTGTTGTTATACTGGAATAAAAAGGACTGGGTGTGTTTATAATCACCCCAATATGACGGTCTATACACTATACCTACACACGTCTGTCCAAACTTAAAAAGTAGATTTTTCATCATACGTGCCTTTTAAATTACAGAAATTTACCATAAAATAACGTTACATAAAATAACATTAAATTAATGAAATTTCCTTGAATTTAAATTTCTGGTATTTTTCTGTAATTCAATCTTTGTTATTTTACAATAAATTTCTGTAATTTAATGGCCATTAGTTTACGTTATTTTAGAAATGAGCGAATGTATGTTTTAAGGAATGAAAAAAAAAATGAATGTTTGAATGTTTAAATGAATATTTAAAGGAATGGATGTTCGAATGAATGTTTGAATGCATGTATGTATGCAAGAATGAATGAATGAATGAATGAATGAATGAATGAATGAATGGTTAAATTAATGAATATTTGAATAAATTAATAAATAAATGAATGAATGGATGTTTGAATGAATTAATGCTTAAAGAAATGTTTTAATTAATATTTGAATAACTTAATAGATGTTTGAATAAATGTTTGAATGAATGAATGTTTGAAGGAATGATTGTTTAAATAAATCAGTGTTTTAAAAATAAATGAATATACAAATGTTTGAATGAATGAATGAATGAATGAATGAATGAATGAATGAATGAACATTTGGATAGATGGATGGATGGATAGATGTTTGAATTAATGGATGAACAAATGACTGTTTAAAGAAATACCAGTTTGAATGAATGAATGAATGAATGTTTAAATGAATGTTTAAAGAAATGTTTGAATTAATGAATATTTGAATAAATGAATGGTTGATTGAATGAATATTTGAATGAATTAATGTTTGAGTGAATGACTGTTTGATTAAATAAAGGGATTTACAAATGTTTGGGAATGAATGGATGGGTAGATGGATGGATGAATGTTTGAATTAATGGATGAACAAATGACTGTTTGAATTAATCAATTAATTAATTAATTAACGAATTAACAAATTAATGAATTAATGTGTGAATGCTTAAATGAATGTTTGAAAGAATGGATGTTTAAATAAATGAATGAATGAATGAATGAATGTTTAAATGTTTAAATGAATGTTTGAATGAATGAATGTTTAAATGTTTAAATGAATGTTTGAAGGAATGAATGCATGAATGAATTAATGAATGTTCAAAATAATTAATGAAAGTTTGAAGAAATGTTTGAATGAATGAATGAATATTGAATAAATGAATGGATGTTTGAATAAATGTTTAAATAAATTAATGTTTGAAGGAATCATTGTTTGTATGAACAAGTGTTTGTATAAATGAAGGACTGAACAAATATTTGAATGAATGAATGAATGAATGAACGAACGGATGGAAGAAAGGATGGATGAACGGATGGATGAACAGACGGATGAAATGTTTGAACTAATGGATAAATGAATGAAGAAATGACTGTTTGAAAAAAAGAATTTTCAAAAGAATTAATGAGTGTTTGAAAGAAAGAAAGAAAGAAAGAAAAGCCAATCTGAAAACCATGTTTAAAAACCAAAAAGAGGGGGGGGAGGGATCTCCCTAATATACAAAAACAATGAGTTTTGATCTGCTCAGTTTTAACATTTTCACACATTACAACAACAGAAGAATGAAGAATCTATATGATGCAGGGATTACCGTAAATGTATACAATACTGCAATGCAAGCAGTTGAAAAATATGCACTAGACACAAAACAAGTACAAGAATGCCAGTCAAAATGGTCCCCTTTTTCTGACCCACCACATATTATTCCATTCGTCCGGATGAATTATAAGAGGTGCTGCGCTGTAATTTCACAGCTGACGTCAAGTGATGTGAAAATGCGTCACACATGGACGGTGCACATAATTAAACCCCAGCCATTTTGGAAGTGACTGTGAGTCCCACAGCCACTGAGCTTGAGGTGTTATTGATCCACAACTGTTCCCCCGTGTGTGTTCAAGCCTTCAGTTTAGGCTGAAAGTAATCTGCTTGTTAAGTCTGACATCACGCATCACAGTCCAAACTCTCTATCGGGTGTCAAAAGAGAAAAACAAATGGTACTAATATACGCTCACAGTGTCCTGTAATACTACTGACAATTGTGATTGTAATGTTTATATACAGGCTTAATCTCAGATGGCCAGACTCAAATTAATAATTTAAATATATATGTAATGCAGCAAGTCTAGAGACTAGTCTAGAGTGTTTTCTTAAATGTTACCCTGCACCAGGTCTTACTGTAGATTTCATGGGTAAAACACATTGTAGCACAGGTCAAAATAAGGCCAAAAAGCATTAGGATCTCGTCCATGTAGATATTTTGTAAATATACTAATGTTAATATATCAAAACTTTCATTTTTGATTAGTAATATGCCTTGCTGTTCTCCCTGTGTTAGCGTGGGTTTCCTCCGGGTGCTCCGGTTACCACCATAGCCCAAAGACAAGCGCTATAGATGAATTGAATAATTTGCTGTACTGTATGTGTTTGTGAATAAGAGTGTATGGGTGTTTCCCAGTGATAGGTTGCAGCTGGAGGGGCATCTGTCGCGACCCTTGATTAATAAAAGGACTAAGCAGAAGGAAAATGAATGAATGAACATGCCTTGCTAATTAATTTGGACAATTTTAAAGGCAATTTTCTCAGGATTTAGATTTTTCTGAAACCCTCAGATTGCATATTTTCATATCACACACCAAATATTTTACTATCCAACCAAGCCATACTGCAAAACTAAAAATAAAAAAGGTATATTTCAGTTTTCAAATGATTTATCAAAGAATTATTGGCTCTTATGGAGAAAATTGACCCTTATGACTGATTTTGTGGTCCATGGTCACAAATGTAATGAGTAGTGACTTGAACCAGGAAACAAGTATTGTCATTTTTGATGCATGTGTGATTTGTAAATTTCAGGCTGTCTGTCAGTCATCAGAAGGCGGTCTATATGCCATCATTGGTTGATTGTTAAAAGAATTTTGCATTCAATTTGTTTGACTGGCTTCTGATGGTTGACAGACAGCCTCTCATTAGCATGTTGAGCGGAGGAAAGGTCAATGCGCGATTACATTCAAAAATGAATAAACTTTCAATTTAGCATTTTATTTTCCCGATATTCGTGCAATTTATTTAATTATATACCTACCCACACTATTAATTATTTATAGATTTATTTATGCAGGAATTTGTGTGATTTTTAATATACATTTATTTGTTCATTTAAATATTTAATTAGTTATGGTTTTATTTATGCAGGCATTTATAAAATTAATTACTCCCTCATTTATAATTTGCATTTTTATTTATTTATTTATTGTTTTTTCAGGTTTTGTCCTCCATATAAAAAGTTCTAAATCACAACATTTTACTTTTAGTATTTCACAGAAGAAAAAAAAAAGAATTGTTTTATTTTTTTTATTCAAAACACATTATTGTAAGAAGACACTACTTCAGAGTTTGAAAATTCTGAAGGTGCTGTATTTATGTTTTGACTCTTCAAAACCATAAAAATACCATAAGTTTGCAGATATTTAAGAAACATGCCAAGTGAACATTCTTGTTTATCTGAAAAAGAATGCTGAAGTCAGATATTCTGCTTTGAAAATGTGCTTTCCGTGCCGGAACCCTGTCTTTGTTTTTTGGTCTCTTTAACCTGCCCAATGCCAGTTTATCAAATTTTATTTATGCACCCCAGGTTGCACTGCATTATTAAATATTTCATTCATTCAGTCAGTAAGTAAGGCTCTCAAAGTGTCCATTTGAGATCAAAATGTGACCTTTGGTGGATAGCAGCAGACTCCGAAATGAGACACAAATTCAGAGTTCCACAAGGTGGTATAAATATTACAAAAGTAAACTTTAGGTGAGGAAGGTACATTGTAGCCCTGTCCTTACAACATGCTCCATCAGGAGATTTATTAGGATCCACCCAGTGATAAGCAATTGGGCTGTTTGTACAGTACAAAACACAACAGAAATTTAAAAAAAGCCATTCAGATGCACAGAATAGTGCACTTACTGCACTCCAATGAAATGGTAAAGGTTTAGAATCTAATTACAGTTTATAATAATTATATTTTTATTCTATGTGTGTGTGTGTGTGTGTGTGTGTGTGTGTGTGTGTGTGTGTGTGTGTGTGTGTGTGTGTGTGTGTGTGTCTGTTTGCGTGTGTGTTTGGGAGGAGGGGGGCGCCAATGGATAAGTTGTGTAAAAAGTAACAACTCCTGTTTGCTTTGACCTGGTTATAGAAACTAGGTTTCACTTTATTTGCATTATTATCCCAGCAGAGCAGAAGACAGGTCTTGCAAATGCGTAAACCCTTTCTCATTAGATTCACATTTTCCCCACCATTTTTCAAAACAGTTAACACGGATGTCATTCAAGCAGTCCAAACTCCATTGTTTTAGCTGTGGTAACCAAACAGAAACCATTTATTCCATTACACCATTAGAAACTACCAAGATCAGTATGAATTCACTGAAGCACCGGTTTGACACTCCTTCACACAAATCTTCAATTAGTAATCAGTCTGCAAACATTAAAAACAGTAGAAGGTCTGTGATGTCCTTTACACCCAATAGATTTGACTGTATATTGGTTTACATGTGTTTTCTCTAATATTTACAGTATTTAATTACTTTTGTCAGTCTTTTTTTTTACAGTACTTCAGTTTTCAGCCACAGTTTGAAAAACATCAATAATTTAATATAAATTTAATAAAAAAAATATATTATTCTGGATCAAATTCTTTGTAAAAAGGCAAATTTGACAGCCCAAATAAAAAGACAACAAATGGCAATGGCAATAGACTGTGCACTGATTCACACTGAGTTCTGTATTTTGTAGTTCATTTTGTGATGATTTATTGAAAGAGCTCATATACAGTACTTGTTTGCAAGTTATGTCTTTTGAAGGTAAAACTAGCTTTTGCTGCACATTTGAAATGTTTTGACACGGTATGTGCGTTTTGCAAGCAAAATGTGTCATTTCGACCATGCGTGCCGCTGTTTAGGCCTGTGTGTTAACTGTTTTAACTGTGTGTTAACTGAGTTTCAGTTGACATTATTAAATGCACATGCTGAATCACTAACTTTTGTTGGCTTGCATTGAGTTCTGAAGTTCTAATTCAAAGGGTTTATTTTATTTTGAAGATTTAAGGTGAACTATCCGCTGCTGCTTTTAGTAGTATGGCAAAGTCATGTCATTCAAAATGCTATTCAAACTAACACTATAAGCATTTAACACCATATAAAGCACATGAGGTCTATCTGAGGTGATCATTGTCAGTTTTCTGTTGTTCAGGTGCAAGAAAAAGAAGCCGTTTCTAATACATCAATTCAAGGTGTTGGTTAGGACAAAAACTCCTTTAAAAATGAACATATTTTTTCTATCGTATGCCATTGCTTTTAGTTAGAACACGGTTTAAATCAGCCTTAAATCAGCACTCAAACTCGATAGTCAGGCACACTCCTGTTGTTCATTAATTTGGCAACCTGCGCTTGCGTTTGTTTTAATCCAGGATTGTAATACCTAATTCAACCACTGGGTGTCAAACTTACATACTGCACCTTTAATGCAATGTTGCTTGCCAATACTTTTTAAAAATAAAAAAAGAATAGTGTTAATTTGTGATATAAGGATCATACAGTAAAATGCTATTGAGAGAGTTTTCTCAATTCAAGTAGAGGCTTGCAGGAAACATGCTTCCACACATCACAACTTAACAAGCGGATAAAGCCAGAGTTGATGCTGTTGTCAGATATTTGACCTGTGCATTCAGAGAAAGCATGCCTTTCTCTCACACACTTCTCAGGAGAGTAAGTAGTGGACAGAGAGAAGACAGGTGCTGTTATTTGAGAGTTCAGGGTGAACAGGCTACAGCTGTGAGGGACAGAGACCAGTGAGCATGAAATGCCTCTGGGGACATCCTGACTGAGCTGTCTGGACGCAGCAGGAGCCAAATTAAACTCAGACAGCCACTGTGCTCGCTGTATTACACATACAATGCAGTGCAAATACAGTCAATCAAAAAAAAAACAAACAAAAAAAAACAACTGTATTAAAACTACACTAAGAAAGCTGGCTTGGTTAAAATTCTGGTAAATTTTAAACAAATCAAACAATTTAGTGCCTTTAAAACTATTGATCTTGTCAATTTTATACACATTTGGGTAAAAGAAAAACAACCCAGCACAATGGTAATATTTTGATACTTACAATATAAGAAATACTGTTAATGTTGTTAATAAACCCCAGGCTTATTGAGGTGCATTATCAGTCACCTTAGATGAAATACTGGCACAACTTTTTAATGTATACTGTGTGGTTTGTATTGTTTTGTTTGTCTTTTACACTATTGGACCTAGTGTCTGGAATAAAGAGAACAAATACAATACATATAACATACAATACATACGAAAGTAATAATGTAAATCTACACAGGATTTTGAATAATAACACAAAATAAATGTAAAAAAAATAATGTCATTATAAATAATAGTTATTAAATTAAAGGTTTTACATTTAACATTACTGTCAACATAATGTATTACAGTACTAGTCATTATTATATGAATAATAATAATAGCATTAAAAATAAAAATAGTAATATTAACAACAACAACAACAATAATAACAATAACAACAATAATAATAATAATAATAATAATAATAATAATAATAATAATAATAATAATAATAATAATAATAATAATAATAATGATAACAATAATAATATGATAACAATAACAACAATATTAACAACAACGATAATAATAAATAAAATATTATTAACAATATTAATGATATTAACAGTAATAACAACTACTACAACAACAACAATAATAATGATGATGATGATGATGATAATAACAACAACAACAACAACAACAATATTAACAGTTATAATAATAATAATAATAATAATAATAATAATAATAATAATAATAATATTACCAGTAATAATAATAATAATAACAATAATAATAATATTCATTTGTATTTTAAATAAATTATTTACAATACACACATAAATATATTTAAAACAAATATTTATTATTTAATATGAGTTTAGAATAAATGTTGAATGGATTTAGAATTGAATGTAAATTTAAGTTATTAAGAATAAGTATATAGAAATTAATGAGTAAATTAATGAATATGCACATGCTTATGGCATTTCATGTTTATTAAGATATATATTAAGAAATTTAGCTATTTATGCTGAATCTACATGTAAAATAGGTTAAAAATATCAAACAACAAAATTTAGGACAAAATATAAGCCAATACAGTTAGAAAAATAAATTTCACAAAAGTATTATTTAGTTTAAAACATTGCAAACAAAAAAATAAATTGCATGACGTAGAGTGTATGGCAACACAGAAACTGTGTCATTCAGATGTCAAATTTGGAAACATAACTAAACAATAACACAATGCATTTTGTTAATTAAAATCTGATTCTACTTGGAATAAATAATGAAATTCAGAAAGAAAGAACTAAAAAATAATATATATATATATACACTACCGGTCAAAAGTTTGGGGTCAGTAAAATTTTTAAATGTCTTCTCCTGCTCACCAAGTCTTGCATTTATTTTATCAAAAATACAGTACAAATTGTACAATTGTGAAATGTTGCTGCACTATAAAATAACTGTTCAAAAGTAGTTTGTCATTTCATTTAATCATTTATTCCAGTGATTTTAAAGATGAATTTTCGGCTTTATTACTCCAGTCTTCAGAGTCACATGAAATCACTGTAATATTAATAATAATAATAATAATAATAATAATAATAATAATAATAATAATAATTATTATTATTATTATTATTATTATTATTATTATTATTAATATTAATATTATTATTATTGATAATAGTAATAAAAGCAATAATGTCTGGACTAGTTTAATTTGAAAATGCATGCAATAAGTAATAAATTCATATTTAAAAAATAAGTAGCAATTACATAAATATGTAACATTTTTTTACATTAAATAAATTTTGTAATAATGTATGTAATGATGTAATAAACATGTAACAAACAGAACAATTTTCTTAAGAAAATAAAAAAATGACCCCAAACTTTTGACTGGTAGTGTATTTTAAAATATAGTTTAGACTATACACATAAATGTACGTGTATTTCAAAAAAATAATTAAGAATAAAAAAAATTAAAAATCTAATTAATTAAATACATATAAGCACTTAAAGAGTCTCACAAAGCAATGTCTAGTCTAGCATTAAAAATAGCAGCTGAGACCAAACACAGCTATACATTAATAGTAATGCAAAGAGAGAGAGAGGGTCACTCAGCTGTCACATTTACATGGAAAGTGGTTCCATCAGCAGTGCCAACATGCGTCAGCCAATGATCTTAGTGACGACCGCTGGGGTTAAAGCCTGCGGAGAGACAGGTGTATCGTATTTGACACTCTCTAACGGGAAGTGAAAATCCCAGGATAAAGCCAGGACATAACTGTGGATGTATGTAACCAGAGCTTCTCTCCTACAGTATGTGCGATTCAGTATGGCCACCACAGCCTTTGTGCAGGAGATGCATTTTAAAACAATGTCTGGTGAATTAAAAAGGCTGTTGGGAAACATACAAAGTAGGAACAATCTTTTGGGAGGTCCTTAAGATTAGCCAGAGCGACAAAAATGCGACTCTAAAATAAACCCGTCAACCACCCTCCCACTGAGATGAACTCATGCTAATGTTTCCTGCAAAGTCAATCCATTAAAATGGACAAAATAGTGCATTCAAAAACACTAAAATTTCTCTGATCAAATGCAGTCTTAGGACTCACTGTGCCAGATTTCATTTTTGCATGCGAGGAAATCAGATGCATGAGTTCAGATAGTGTGGTTAACATTCCATCTATCAGCACCGGTTGCCATGGTAATGATACAAGAGATGGCAAGAGACATATGAGAAGCTGTATGTCGACTGAAGATTGAAGTGTTACCTCTTTTCTGGCTCATCATGACAGCACTGAACCCATGCTTTAGACAGCAGAAACACTATTACACTCTTAAAGTCCCTTTAAAATCAACATTAAAGCTTTCGAGGTTTTGATGAGTCTTAATGTCAGCATGAAATTAATGTTAAAATTGTCCTTCTTTCCCCTATGTCATATGTACATCCACTTGAAACGTTCCTAAAATTACTTTTAAAAAGTAGGGTGGTGCATTATTTCCTCCTTTAGGAACCAACTGGATCGTTGGAAGATGGGCGTGGGTAAGTGATGAACTCCTTGATGGCTATTAAATGTAACAAGGAGGGGAGAAATCGCAATAGGTTGAGATGTTGAACACATGCACACACACACACAGCTCTTTACCAAAAGCCACGGTAAGCCCATAAAGGGAAATGCAGTTCACACTCACATACACAGACAGCACACAGGCTTCTAGCACATTCAAAATAATGCCTGCTACAAAATACAGTACTATTTTATAGGACTATTTTCTTGGAAACTACAGTATATTTACAACAACTGTGTTTTACACTCTAAAAAATGCTGGGTGTTTGTAACATCACTTGTTTCATTCATTTGTTTAATTCTGGAATGACAATGACAGTATCCAACAATTCTACAGTGGAGTGATGTACAAATATTTTGTAAACCAATTTGTGGGAATCACTTTAAAAACACTTTTAATATATTTGATCAATACACTTGATTCATGATGACAATATATTCCATTAAAATACACTATTCAAACTTTTTTTTTCAAGTATTTTGTGAATCGGTTAATTAGAATGTTTCTAAAAACAACTAAATTGATTTGAGTTGGATCAGTCAAAGCATTCAGATGGTTGCCACTTGTCTGAACTAAGCTATAGTCTCCAGTTGTTCAGACCCTAATGCACATCAGTGTCTGGATGCTGAGGCGAGAAATGGGATGCCTGTGGGGATCCTTGCGTAACTGAGAGCTGGAAAATTGTCAAGTACATTTGAGTGCTAGCTCTCTCATTCTCTCTCTCCTCCTACATGGTGAATGAAACAGAAGTGTAAACTGTGCTCTAGATTAGTGCATGAATTCTTGAGTCTTCTCTTTTTATGATGTTTGCTCTGACTTGACCTGTGCAATGATAGTATCAGGGGTAAAAGGTGGTAACAATTTTCATTCAGGATGGGGTTCAAAGTAATTTGCCAGTTCTATTTTTAAAAACAGTTAAGTGGCCTAAAGTAATGAACAAAAAGAGGCCCTGATTTCCCAGTTATTTTATAAAACGACCATTCAATTTTTAGAAATCACATATCCCATTCATTCTTTCTTTAAAATAGAACAACAGATTCACTTTGATTTCAACCAAAAAAACAACTGAACTGTTTTTGTAAATCTGTACAATAGTCATTGTGTCAAATTATTTTAATGCTGTAAACAAGAAATAGGTGAGACTTCATGTTGCTTCATGATTAATCATTGCTTGCCATCTTTATATATTGCGCATGGCAGCAACCCAATGCAATTAGGCAAGTAGACATGGTCAAGACGAGCTGTTGCAGTTCAAATCGAGCATCAGAATGGGAAAGAAAAGTGATATAAGTGACTTTGAAAATGGCATGGTTGTTGGTGCCAGAAACTGCTGATCTACTAGGATTTTCACGCACAACCATCTCTAGGGTTTACAGAGAAAGGTCCAAACAAGAGAAAATATCAAGTGAGCGGCAGTTCTGTGGGCACAAATGCCTTGTTGGTGCCAGAGGTCAGAGAAGAATGGCCAGACTGGTTCCAGCTGATAGAAATGTAACAATAACTCAAATAGTAATGCACAACCTTGAGGTGGATGGGCTACAGCACCAGAAGACCACACCAGGTGCCACTCCTGTCAGCGAAGAACAGGAAACTGAGGCTACAATTCGCACAGGCTCACCAAAATTGGACATTAGAAGACTGGAAAACCATTACCTGGTTTGATGGGTCTCGATTTCTGCTGCGACATTCGGATGGTAGGGTCAGAATTTAGCATCGATACCATGAAAGCATGGATCCATCCAGCCTTGTATGAACGGTTTAGGCTAGTGGTGGTGGTGTAATGTGTGGGGGATATTTTCTGGGCAAACTTTGGGCCCATTAGTACCAATTGGGCATCACGTCAACATCACAGCCTACCTGAGTACTGTTGCTGACCATGTCCATCCCTTTATGACCACAGTGTACACATCTTCTAATTCCAGCAGGGTAACGCACCATGTCAAAATGTGAATCATCTCAGACTGGTTTCTTGAACATGACAATTAGTTCACTGTACTTAAATGGCCTCCACAGTCACCAAATCTAACTAGAATGGGATATTCACATTGTTGATATGCAGCCGACAAATCTGCGGCAACTGCGTAATGCTATTACGTCAATATGGACCAAAATCTCTGAGGAATATTTCCAGTATCTTGTTGAATCTATGCCACGAATGCTTATGGCAGTTCTAAAGGCAAAAGAGGGTCCAAACTGGTACTAGTAAGGTGTACCTAATAAAGTGGCCGGTCAGTATATTTCCCCCATAAAAAAACAACAGTAATAATTTTACACATTTTGTACCTAAAGTGATTTTCAAATACTTATTTTGCTCTTCAAATGAAAGTTTGGAACTTAGCTGAGAGTCACACTCTATTGGGTCTTATGCAACATTCTTGGTAAACAAGCATATTCTGAGAAAATTCTGATTAATGTAATGAGTAAAAAAGTATCATGATCTGAATCTTTTTTTTTTTTTTTACTTTTTGAGTGTGACATGCTGACAGCATTAATGTATTGTGCTAGACTTTTCACTTCCATGTATAGAAGGATTGTTTTTTCAGTGGTATCTAATGAACTTGCCGACCCACCCTACTTAATTGATCATACATGGGGTCTTGTGTCCACACAATCTTGTGTAAAGAAACGATTTATCACACTTAAGCTATTTTGAAAATATTTACTATGGAACTGTATGGCTGGATCATTTGTATTCTTAACAAGAGCCTAAAAGCAAGAGACTGTCACAATAAGGAGGTCCAGATCAAAAGGAGGAAACTTCTGTGCAGTTCAGCCGAGAGTCAGAAGGGAAAAGGCATTGCAGTTTTCCTGCGATTGTGTAAAGTCACTAGTAAGGATCTTTTCTTCCTACTGGTGATGATTGAAGTCCAGAAATACTCAAACCCCTACCAGAGCAGTTTACTTTAATTCAACAAAATAAAGGTGGCACAACAGTTTGTTTAATCAAAATGCTGTGTTTTTTTTTATTTCTTTGAAGAATATGGGGGAATAGTCTTGCAACAAGAAGCAAACTCTAAATCCAAACAAAGCAAATGCAGTAAGACTCATTCCCTGTTTACATATTTTGACAAACTCTATCTGGCAAAAGAAATGCAAGACATTTAACAAAATTTCATTAAAAGCTTTTTAAAGATGAACTGTTCAGGACAGTCATATCAAATTCCCTAGAGCTGAGCAATAATCAAAGTGCACAGCTGTCTACACATCCAAGCTAAAGGGAAATAGAGCATATTTAGTAAACCTCAAGCTCCCTTAGGAGAAAATTTGAAGAAAAAAAGATTTTCATTTCTAATATTAGTGTTTTTTTAATCCTTTTCGGTCTGTCTGGTGGGAATGTATGCATGGGAATGCATGACAGTCTGGAACAGGACAATGAGGACACAAGGGGTTATAAGAAAATCATAAAACTTTGGGGAAATGAGAAACATTTTTCATAAACATGTCTGACACAGCAACTCCTGAGGAACAGTCTTCCCAGAAAAAAAAGATGATAATAATAACAATGATAATAGTATATATATATATATATATATATATATATATATATATATATATATATATATATATATATATATATATATATATATATATATATATATATATATATACAGTTGAAGTCAGAATTATTAGCCCCCCTGAATTATTAGTGCCCCTGTTTATTTTTTTCACCAATTTCTGTTTAATGGAGGGAAGATTGTTTCAGCACATTTCTAAGCATGATAGTTTTAAATACTCATTTCTAATAACGAATTTATTTTATTATTGACATGATGACAGTAAATAATATTTTACTAGAAATTTTTCAAGACACTTCTATAGCTTAAAGTGACATTTAAAGGCTTAACTGGGTTAATGAGGTTAACTAGACAGGTTAGGGTAATTAGGCAAGTAATTGTATAATGATAGTTTGTTCTGTAGATTATCGAAAAAAAAAATTAGCTTAAAGGGGCTTATAATTTTGTCCCAAAAATGGTTTTCAAAAAATTAAAAACTGCTTTTTAGCCAAAATAAAACAAATAAGACTTTCTACAGAAGAAAAAAATATTATCAGACATATTGTGAAAATGTCCTTGCTCTGTTAAAAATAATTTGGGAAATATTTTAAAAAACTAAATAACATCAAAAGGGGACTAATAATTCTGACTTCAACTGTGTGTGTGTGTGTGTGTGTGTGTATATATATATATATATATATATATATATATATATATATATATATATATATATATATATATATATATATATATATATATAAGAAGATGAAGAAGCAATGAAAAAGCACCAAATAAAAAAGAAAACACCCCCGGAGTTTGACGTCATCCAAGCGTGACACTTTCACTATCCCACATTCTGAAATGATTTCTCACAGCAAACATAAACAATTTGTAGTGGCAATTTTGCACACAGATGCCTCAAAAAAAAAAAAAAAAAAAAAAAAAACTGCTGTTTTGACACTTCCCCACGGTCATTTGCATTGTCGCATGATTGCGTCATCAAATTCGGAACTGCTATTGGTTCTTGGATCGACGCTCATTCCAGCCGTTGTCACACCGCAGGAAAGTGTCTGAAATCTTCTTACATTGCCAGAACTTTATCGAAAGAAAAATCTGATTGCAACAGGCACCAAGTGGCTGTCAACATGTCAAACCAATGATCAAATATAACAGATTTTAGCCTAAGATTTCAGGAATCTTTTAGGATTTCCCTAATTTGTCTCAGATGACAAAATCGTGGCTGAAATCTCACAGTGTGAGCAGGGCCTTAGACTATATATATAGGATTCAGCCCCATTCATTACACAACTATTTATGTATTTTTAGAAAAGTGACTAATTCATGTAAATTAAAGAGGACCGATGGCATTCACCTGATGGATGAAGACTAGATAGATGGATGACGATTGGATGACAGACTGAGGGATGACGATTTCATGGCAGACAGGTGACAATTGGATGGATGGACAGACAAACGGATGGATGACAATTGGATAGATGACAATTAGATCAATGACAAATAAATCAATGGATGGACAGATTAATAAAAGACAACTGAATCGACAGACAAAAGGATGGATTTGATGGATGACAACTGAATTGAGAGATGTGTGGACGGATGAAGGTCAACTGGATGAATGGCAATTGGATGACAAACTGAATGGATGGATGGGTGGATGGATGTGTGAATGGATAGATGGGTAGATGGATGATAATTGGATGGATGGATGAATGGATGGATGATAGATGGATGGATGACAACTGGATGGATGGCAAGTGGACAAACAGACAGACAGACAGACGAAAATTGGATAGATGGACAGACGAACAGATGGACGGATGAATGACAATTGGATGGATGGATGACAATTAGATGAATGATGACTGGATGGCTGTATGGATGACAAATTAATCAGTGGATGGACAGATTGATAAATGACAATTAAATTAATGCATGGAGGGACGGATGGACAGATGACAATTGAATGGATGGACGCACAGATGGATCGATGGATGGATCGATGACAAGTGAATCCATGGATGGACGGATAAATGTATGACAGTTGAATACATCGATGGATGAATGAATGACAACTGAATCCATAGATGGATGGAAGGATGACTAATAAATCGATGGATGTATGAATGGATGATTGACAACTGGATGATTGACGATTGGATGAACGACAAGTGGATAAATGTATGAATGGATGACAACTGAATGGGGGGACGGATGTATGACAATTGGATAGATGGATGGATGGATGACAATTGGTCGGGTGGATGGATGAAAAGATAACAACTGGATGGATGAATGGATAGATGACAATTGGATAGATAAATGGATGGATGCAAGGATAGATGGATGGATGGACGACAATTGAATCGATACATCTATGAATGGATGAATAACAACTAGATGAATGACGTTTGGATGAACGACATGTGGATGGATGAATTGATGGATAGATAGATAGACGGATAGATGGATAGATGGATGGATGAACACTGAATGAGTGGATGGGTGGGTGGGTAGATAGATGATGATTGGATAGATGGATGGATGGATGGATGGACGGACAGGTGGATGGATGGATTGATGGATGGATGACAATTGGATGAATGGATGGACAGAAGGATGACAATTTGATAAATGAATGTATGGATGACAATTAGATAAATGACAATTGGATGGATGGATGAATGGATGGATGGATGGATGGATGGATGGATGGATGGATGGATGGATGGATAGATGGATGAATGAAAGACATTTGGATAGATGGATGGATGGATGTTGATATATCTTTGAACAAATAGAAAAATTGATGAGACTGATTTGGATAAGTAGATGAATTGAAATGATTGTATGGAGTGGGATGGGGCTGGACATGAGAGGGATAGACTAAAATGATAGATACACAATCTGCAAAATATATTATATTTTGGCTATATGTTGTTGTTTTTTAATTGAACCTGTGAATTTTCCCTCAGGTGGGTGTTCAAGTCCATTTGGGACAGAATTAATGTAGCTTTGGTCTTATTATGCATCAGGAGGGAACATGTGATGCACAGTGAAGAGGATGAATCACAGCAGCAGTGACTAACCTGGCCTCTAAAAACACTTCAAGCCTCAGGGTGGGACACACGTGGGTTTAGTTTGAAGAGTCTAGAAAAATAAATAAATAAATTATGCACTGCCTACATGAACAACTGCTCTATACAGTGACCTACACTGAGGTCCATAAGTCTGAGACATCTACATCATCCACTTAGAAAGAAAAAAATTAACAAAGTTACAAAAAAATAGTAAACAACTAAAACTTTGAGTCATCATTTAGTTAGACACTTCATTTAGTGTCATTGTTACCATTTAATGACCTTATTATGCCTATATCAATAAAGAATGCATATCTACACACAACTAGCCCTAACCCTAACCCTGATTTTAATCCTAACCCTATAGTAAGAGCATATCCTATGTAGCTAATTTTTTTCAGTGTTTAAAATGTACAGTATTGGTAGACTGTAAAATATGATTGTTTAAAAAAAGTGTATGCCATATTAGATTAAAAAAATTTAAGACCATTTACAGGACTTTTCTTTTAAGCACATGCCTCATGGGCATTAGGTTTTACAACAAATGATTAAAATTTTATTTTTAGCATGAACCATTATGTAAAGACATCTATGCCCACCTTGAAAAAAAGAAAACTTTATCCTTTCAGCCAACAATTTCTTTCTCACAACTGCAAGTCTACATCACACAATTCATAATTTATTTTTAGAATTTATTCTCAGAAAGTTCATATTTCAACTCAGTTCTGAATTTGAAAGAAGTCAGAATTAGGGGGACATAAACTGCTCAAGGAAAAGCAGAAAACCTTTTATTTATTTACATTTTTATAAACAGGATTCCATAGTCATGCTTGATAGTAAAGTATGGAATAAAAATAAATACAATTTGATGAAATAAGTTAAAAGGTAACATTGGACCTGACCTAATGTAAATTTTGTTTCAAAAATGAACTACTATGCAGTGTGTAACACAGCAGTAAGTGAATGATAAAATTCAGCTGAGGTTTAAATCATAAAGTGTTATGTGTTAAAACTACTGATTCTTTAACGAAATAGTTGACTCAGAGTTGAATAAATGAATCGAGTTGGGTTTGACTCTTTTGCTTGAACGCATCAATGTCGATACGGTTCATCACGATATATGTAGTTCCAGATTTGGTAAAATGTGAATGCACCTTTCCCTTCAGACACTAGCGGAGCGCGGGGACCATGGCACTGATCATGACTCGAAGATGACAATCACTGACATATGGAGATTCGGGTGCAGGGAATAAAGGGTTAAACTTCATTTTCAGAACAATACCACAGTATAGCCAACCATGTGCTGTGTTGCTCCTGTCATTTTTTGGATTTTTGATACAATACCATGTTTCTGAATGTCATTTCTGGCTGTTTGCTATTAAAGAAAGGAGCAGCAGAGATTATTATGTATAGGACTTTGACTGTTTCCACTGAGTGGCACGGTACTGTATGCCTTTATGACTGTATCCACTGTCAAAGGGTACCTAAAAGCGAACCGTACCGTACCATTTTTTCGCCACCCATTGCAAAGGGTACCAAGGGTACCAAAAGGCGGAGCTAGACATGCAGCTGAACGCTATTGGTTTACAGAGATACGTAATTCGCTTCCGCAACAAGCCAGAATGAAAACAAGGGAACTGCCACGTTTTAAATACACCGTCGAGACATTACACCATAATAATATTTGCATATAATGATGAGCCATGGTCGACCCAAGCTCAAACAAACCTTGTCGTCATCTTGATGAACAGCCACAAAGCCAAGAAAAGCAGATTCTTCCCTGTGCACCATAGATTTTTTTTAAGATAAACCGCGAGTGGTTTCGCTTTCTTGCTTGCACGGACGTCTATATTTAAAAAAAAAAAACTTCTTGAGCTAATGATAATAACGTGTGCTTAATTATTGACATGCTTTTGAAAATCCGATCCTTTCAGAAACTGACAGATGTGAGAGTGACACGCAAAAAAAAAATAAAATAAAAAAAGAGACGCTGGGAAAAAAACAAGCAATTTTTTTTTTTGCAAACGTGAACAAACTGCCATGTTTAACTATTATCATAACCTTTTAGACTATTATTAACTCTAAATGATGGAAATACTTTAACAAGAGGTCACATGTGCTGCTGAAGATTAAAGACACATATGAGAGGTTTGCACTGACTGTATGTCGCATTTATTTATTTATTTTTATATAATTACAGATGTTACAGTAGGCTATTTCGCACTGTCATTGATCTGCAGTTATAATAAAATTATGTTCATAGAAAGGTTAGTAATAAACATTTATACACAAGTATTTATGTGTATATTTAGGTGTATATTTATAAGCATCTGTTTTGTGAGAAGTGCTTCTCATATCATATGTGAATGACCCGTACAGCTTTACTGTAGACATTTTCTCGAGCAAAAATGATGTTGACTAAAAATTTCTGTCATACACCACACCCACCAAAAGAGTACCCTTTTAGCAGTGGAAATGTAAGCCTGATGAAGGTGACCCGTACTGAGCCATACTGTACCGTACCACTCAGTGGAAAAGGGCCATTTGTCAGACTTTGGCAGGGACTTTGTCAGTAACTGTTACAGTTCACATAGACCAGTTTCTTCTTCCTCCACATCACAACATGCAAGTGTAATTAAAATTGTTGCCTCGTTTTGTGTAGCTTGCAAAATATGTATTTATTGCGTGTTGTAAGTTGTAATCGCTTGTACTGCATGTCTCAAGCTAAAAGCCATGTTAAAAACTCGTGTTTCTTTCTTTACCGATTTAAAAGGGTTTCTGAACTCGTGATCCTCTGCTATTGCTATGGCCACCATCAGCTGTTCCTCACACGCGGCGTGGTCATTTTTTAAAATAGTTCAACTTTTGCCACTGTGTTGATTAATGCTGAACCTGTGTCGTTGTTATTACATTGGGTTCACATACTCTTTGCTACTTTATAGCCGTGGTGGGCGTTTCTCTGACCAATCACAATAGACTGGGTCATCGGACCAATCAGCGCAGATTAGCTTCATGCTAAGGAGGGGTTTGGGAAGAAATAAATCGCTGACTGACTAATATGAAAGTCATTGGGATAATTAAATAAAAGGAAATACAAATTATAAGACAATGAAAGTGTTTTTTGACCTTGCATGCATGTCAGACTGTCGTTGGAAACCACCAAAACCAAAAGATGACCTTTTATAATGCATAACAGGGGCTTTTCAAATCATGACCTGGCAAACAAATGACTTAACAGCCTGAATAATGCTCATTATGTAAACCTTGTTTGGAGCAAGCTTTATATCATTTTGATGACAAAGCTTCATTCTGGCACAAAGAACAAAATCCACTTGACTGTAAAGCCCACTTCCAATGCACTACGCTGACCTTCATTTTAATTCTGCTCATCATTTCCAGTCCAATTACATTAATATCTGTAAATGTCACGCTTGTGGTTCCAGCAATGAAAGAGCAATTTTTACCTAAAGGGAAAATTTACCCAAAAAGAAAAATGTACAGCATGCCCCCTCAAGTGGTTCCAAATCTTAATGAGTTTCTTTCTTCTGTTGAACACAAAATAAGATGTTTTGAGGAATACTGGAAACTGTTAACCATTGACTTCCATAATAGGAAAAACAAATACTATAGAAGTCAATTTTTACCAGTTTCCAACATTTTTAAAATGTCTTCTTTTGTGTCTAACATGAGTAAGAAACTCAAACAGGTTAGGGATAATGAGTAAATAATGACAAAAAATTTGTATTTCTGAGTGAACTTTCACTTAAGCCAAGCATTGCACTATTTGTCTGCTCTGCACACACTAAAACAACAAAACACATCTTGCACTACGAACCACTAACTTTCACCCATGTCAGCATGATTTAAACAAGATTGTATAGATTTCAAGAAGCACAAGTTTGAATAAATGACACTACATCAATATATGAGATCAATGATCAATGTATGGATCAATATATAATGGAATACAATTAAAGTGTAGTAAGTTACCTTACAGGTTAAAAGTTAAAGTCAAAATTATTAGCCCCCAGAAAAATGTTAATTATTTTTCGAATATGTGCTCTGTTAACCACGATACAAGTCTTTTCACAGTATTTCCTAATAACAGTTTTTTTCTTTAGGAGAAAGTCTTATTTTGTTGAGTTTGGCTGGAATAAAAGCAGTTTAAATTAAATTAAATTAAACTTAATTAAATTAAATAAACTTAATTCAATTAAATTGAATTCAATTAAAAACAAATTAAATGTAATTGAAATAACTTGTTAAAAATGAAAAGTTAAAAATTTTATTAAAATTAAATGACATAAAAATGTAATTAAAAATATAAAAATGTAATGAAATGAAATTAAATTAAATAAAAAATGTGTGAATAAAAATTGGTGGGACGCAGTGGCGCAGTAGGTAGTGCTGTCGCCTCACAACAAGAAGGTTGCTTCGAGCCTCAGCTGGGTCAGTAGGCGGTTTTCTGTGCGGAGTTTGCATGTTCTCCTTGCATTCGAGTGGCTTTTCTCCGCGTGCTCTGGTTTCCCCCACAGTCCAAAGACATGTGGTACAGGTGAATTGGGTAGGCTAAATTGTCCGTAGTGTATAAGTGGGAATGAGTGTGTATGGATGTTTCCTAGAGATGGATTGCAGCTGGAAGGGCATCCGCTGCGTAAAACATATGCTGGATAAGTTGGCGGTTCATTCCGCTGTGGCGGCCCCGGATTAATAAAGGGACGATGCCAAAAAGAAAATGAATGAATAAATGAATGAAATTAAAAATGTAATATTTGTCAAATGTAATTATAAGCTAAAATTTAAAAAAAATTTTATAATAAAATAATTAAACTTTTTAAATAATAATAAATAATAAATTAAATTAAATTAAATATGATTAAATTTAAAATGTATTAACTAAAAATACAATGAAAAAATTTAAATGTAATAAATTTTTTAAATGTAATCAAAATAAACAAAATTCAAATAAATTATTATAAAATTAAATATATTGATTAAATATATATATATATATATATATTTTTTAACAGCAAGTTATAATCGAACCAAAACATATGAAAAGATAAAAGATTTTCTGTAACCATAGTGGTGCTGTGCATTATTTGTTTAAGGTGACATGCTGACTGACTGATTGACTGATAGGTGCATGATGCGTGAGGCCAGCAAACATGACGTAGCTTTCTGTTAAGATGAACACAGTTTCCATAATTATACTTTATATATAAATGTCTATGGCTCTGCATACAATGACTTTATCTTGCTGGATTTTATAGCCATTTCACTTTACTTCAGGATGCATTAATGCTGCTCTGTAGGTCTACTGGAGACATTCAGAAATATTCCTAGCAAATAAAAAAAAATGTTGGAGACATACATGTTACATCAACGACACTAAATCGCACTTCAGCATCGTTTATTCAAACGCGATCTTGACTTGTAATACTGCTCTCACGACATTTGTCATTGAAATAACACCATAGGTAGTTGGTAGATATGTATAAAAGGCCTGCTGCCACAGCTGGAAAAAAGTCCTAGAAGAAACACTGACTGATATAATTTTCTAAGTTCCATCTTTACAGGCTTCCAAAGTAAAAAAATGAATAAATAAATAAAAATAAAATCGCAGATTTTAAGTACATCCATAGTGATTACCTTATTTCTTCAACAGGGAGTTATAATATTATAGTTAATAGGTAGGTTATAAAATGTAACCGTCAATCATAATCTACAACAAACTCTGTGTACAGAACAGGGATCAATGTGTTTGTAGCCATGGGGATTTGATGACTTGATGACAGTGAGGCATGTAATGATGAGCTTGCTCAAGTATCACATATTTCCATCTTAGTCTGACGCAGACTAAAGAAAAGCACCACAACTCATTAGTCACTGTCTGAAGTTTTAGCACTGCAGAAAACAACACATCAAGAACTGAAAGAAGAGGCGTGAAGCTCTTGAATTAATGCAGATCTGCGAATGGGTGGAGCTGAAGCAAGCAGCAATTCATTGAACTATAAATTTCAGTCCTCCCATTACAGGGTGTGACGTCAGTGTCCCTCGTCTTGGCAGAAGTGTTCTAGAGAGCCAGTGCCAGAGTTAAGACTGATGAAGCGACTGTAATCCCACTATTACAGGTTAAAGCCAAAGAGCTACTCTAGAGAGCTACAGTTTCTGCTGTAAGTAATGACTCTTTAATGGACTTGATAGATCAAAACATTCAGCAATACTGCCTTCATATGTTGAGTAATTAACACAGTTTTCGGAGACCCTTTTTTATAGTATAACTTAAAAATACATTAAATGAGGTTAATAGCTTTGGGTGGACATGATTTCCGATATATTCATTCTTCCATGGCGGGGCGCCAAATCAAAATTGATCCCACCACGGCTACATTACTGCTTCTCATTCAAATCATTGTTGTGTTTTTTTTTTTTTTAATATGGGCTGCGTCCGAAACCGCCTACTACTCAGTAGGTACTGCATTTGAATTTAAGTGTACTACTCGGCTGTTAGAAAAGTACGTTCTATACAGTATGAATGTGAAAAGTATGAATGGAATTCCGACGTACTACATCCGCCATTTTGTCATGGTCACGTGACCTACCTGCGTCTGTTGCGTCGCCTCACTTCCATTCATGAATTCTCTCGCGGGGCATTATGGGATAGCGCAGAATGCATGGGATGCGCACTCCAGAATCTCGCCGGAAGTAGTAAATCAATTGGGTACTTCTCGCATACTGATTTTCGAATTCTATGAATTCGGACATACTACTCGGCTCACATACTGATTTTAGCATACTACATAGTATGGAAGTATGCGGTTTCGGACGTAGCCAAGGGGTGATAATCGCACCAAAATATATTAAAAGGTAAGTGAATTACAACAGTGCAAACTTTTCTGTAAGCGTGGTAGTGCTGTGTGCTGCTTGTTTAACTCTTTAAGGTTACGTGCTGACTGACTGATGGACTGGCTGACTGACAGGTGCGTAATGCGTGAGGCCAGCAAACACGACGTTTAGCCATTTCACTTTACTTCAGGACGCATTAATTTCGCTCTGTAGGTCTATTAGAGACATTCAAAAATATTCCTAGCAAATCTAATAAATGTTGGAGACATACTTGTTACATAAACACACTAAATCACACTCAGCAGCATTTATTTGAGAGCGCACAAGAACATGCGCTTGAGCAGCATATATTTAAGGGGGCGTGCAAGAAGTTTTGTGCACGAGCAGAAGAAATCGTCGTGCAAGCAAAGACATTAGCATGCTGTAGGCTATTACATAAATGCGATCTCGAATTGTAATGCTGCGCTCATGACATTTGTCATTACAATAACACCACAGGTTGTTGGTAGATCTGAGTAAAAAAGACCTGCCGCCACAGCTGGAAACAATCCTAGAGTAAACTCTGGTGGAGACTTCATTTGGTGACAATTAACCTAAGCTTTTGACAAGTCCAGTCTTCTATAAAATAATTTGATAATTTCTGTAGCCATAAAACCACAACAACTGACAGATGAATGAACATATCCCATATCTCATATATATACATGGAAATATCTCTACAAGATATTTAACTTTTTCTGGCACCATGTTACAGCAGATACTTTAAGTCCTATAGGTTGCAATGTGACTCGGGTTTTTGGATCCTACAAAAGCTGAGAATTGGAATCTAGAAGTATGGGAAACACATGCAACGTTTCATTATGTTGTTTAAATTATTGCTGGAAAATGTGAGCAGTGTGTGTGCAAGAGGCCACTGGAAATGGCTGTGCCGTGTTGGAAAATGTTTTAGCTAAAGGCAACATGTTTCAAATGAAAGTACACATGAATGGTTGCAGTCTGAGATTCCCAGCAGAACTCTGACCAGAACATCACAATCCATTTTAACAATGCATTCTAGTGCCATTACTTTCAGAGTTAAATGGTAGACATACTGCAACGCCACTCATGTAATAGTATATATTTAAAAACAAAAACAAAACTCATATTCAGAAGCCATATTCTTTCACTCCAAGGTTCAGTTTCAAACCTCTCATGCCCACTTTGATTTGATTGGTTTGAGGGCTGAGTTTAAATGTTATGAGTTTGACTCATAGAGATGGTAAGAATATAATACTTTCAAAGCAATGTAAGTTGCTGTGGATAAAATAATCTGCCAAATGCAGAAATGTCAGTGTATTCTCATTTAGGTAGTTTCAATGGTGGACAGTAGTCATGATCGGTTTTGATTAAACTACTGCTACACAACATAACCATCCCTCAAATAAAAATCATTAAAATGTGTGTGTGACCCCAGTATAGACCTTCTGTTGGCTCTGGACAGATGGGATTCATTTGACCTCGTGTATCAATGAGCCTTAAGTGCCCAACACTCTATCACTGAAAAATCTATGAATGGATCTTCATTGCAGTGATTACATTGTTTCTGGTTTATTTTTGGAAACAATTCTTTTAATCCTACCTGATGCATTGTGGTGCACTTCCTAAATGCCCATGTTGAAAGATGCCTCCAATAGAATATTTCCAGCAATACAATGTAAAGATCCAGCAAGCTCAAAGTGTGTGAAAAGAGATTTTGCACCACCAATTGATCTGAACCCAACTAAAGTTCTTTGGGAGGTCAGTGGTTTGTAATCAAGGCTTAGATCAGTAATGGCACAAAACCTATCACCATTAAGAGGTTAATTGATTTTTGATCAAATATTGTATTGATAAAAAAATGGACCAAGCATATTATACAAATGTAAAATAAGCCTTCGGATGGGAATTTCTGCACTACATCAAAAGACTAGATAATTCATGTATTCTATAATCAGACAAAATTACTAGTTATTGTAATAAGTATTTTCCATTAAATAGTAAAGTAAGTGATTACTTTTTATTCATACATTCATTTTCCTTTGGCTTAGTTCCTTTATTAATCTGGGGTCACCACAGCAGAATAAACCGCCAACTTATCCAGCATATATTTTACACAATGGAGGCCCTTCCAGCTGCAAAAGATTACTTATTACTTTTAGGTAATTTAATGACTGTTAATTGTAATGTGCTAGCATTAAAAACTGTAAATAAGTACAACAGTTTTGGATAAATGAATTCAGAGTGGCAGAATAATTGTATTTTATGTTCTACAAATGTATTTTGCAGAATATTTCTATTTTTCAACTAAAGGTCAACTTTGCTTAAACAATGAATTAACTAGTTACAAATATATACAGTACAATTCAGAAAAGCAGATGATTGCATAATAACTTGATTTTTTCAAACAAAGGTTATATTTAAACAGTTAACAATAACCTCTAAATGCCTACTGAATTTTTCTTCTAAAATTAGTATTTTTATCAGGCTTCTAAATGTAGGTTCAGTATTTTCACTTTTATGGCAAAGAATAAGTCCTTTTCATTGTCTTTAAAGTGAAATAACTTAAGATAAACAAATAGGCTGAAAATAATGCTCATGTTCTATGGAAATTTTAGATGGCACTTAGAGGGTTTTGCATCTGAACTGTTAATTTGTCCACCAATTGCCTATGCTTAAAATGATGGCTTAATTAAGAAATAAATGACAATATATGGTATAAGACATAAGGTGTCATTCTTTGAAACATTAAATTTATATATAAATAATATATATATAAATAAATAAATTATATATATATATATATATATATATATATATATATATATATATATATATATATATATATATATATATATATACAGTTACACAGCTGAAGTCAGAATTATTAGCCCCCTTTTGATTTTTTTTCTTTTTTTAAATATTTCCAAAATGATTTTTAAAAGAGCAAGAACATTTTCACAGTATGTCTGATAATATTTATTTATTTCAACTAAAATAAAAGCAGTTATAAATTTTTTAAAAAACATTTTTGGGAAAAAAATTATTAGCCCCTTTAAGCTATATTTTTTTTCGACAATCTACAGAACAAACCATCGTTATACAATAACTTGCCTATTTGCCCTAACCTGCCTAGTTAACCTAGTTAAGCCTTTAAATGTCACTTTAGGCTGTATAGAAGTGTTTTGAAAAATATCAAGTAAAATATTATTTACTGTCATCATGGCAAATATAAAATAAATCAGTTATTAGAAAAAAGTTTTTAAAACTATTATGCTTAGAAATGTGCTGAAACAATCTTTCCTCCATTAAACAGAAATTTGGGAAAAAAAATAAACAGGGGTGCTAATAATTCTGACTTAATATTAATATTAATATATATATTAAAGCTAATGGTCCTGTTTGACTCAAATTATTGTCTGTGCACTTACAGTAAATGAATGTATTTAATCAATTAATTTAATTGCTACAGTAATTGTATTAAATTTCAGGCAAAGTAATGAGAAAAGTAATTTCATTGCAAATTTTATGATGCAATAAGTAATTAATCACTTTTTAAGTAACTTACACAAACTGGAAATAACAGGAGGATCTGCCATTTCTAAGATTAACAAGAGGTCATTGCAGTTGATTAAAGGCCAGTGACTGTAAAGTAGTCTGACCTATTCAATATATTGACTCGCCTTGCTCATTTTAGAAGTTGTTCCCATAATAGAAAGGAGAGCTCCAAAACCAAATTTCATCCTTGCTTCCTGCTATTGTCCTGGTGAATGCCCTGTCAGACACAAGAGGGGGTGGAATAAGAATCCACTTCCCGTCTCCCCAAAGACCATCTGCCAGCAGTCTATGAAAGACAACTAGTATCAAGATCTCACCGGTCACCACTGACCAACTATAACAACCATATTAAAGCAATACTTAACCTAATGCTATCTGAAATCCTTAATTTAATTCCATCTTAAATCATTTTTGCCATACCATAAGTGCAATGGATGCAAAGATAGTGCCCAGCTAGGTAACTGGGTAAAAGCACTTTGTAATAATGTCATTGTGATGATGCAGTCAAGATACAGCAGCAAAGATCCTTGATTATTATGCCAGAATGAGAGTATAGTTCCTATCAGCCTAGAAAATAACAACTTTTAGTCTTCCGTCAAAATGATGCAACTACAGAAGGGACAATTTAATAGTAATAGTTGTTAATAGTAAAGTGATCAAAACTCTTATTTCGCTTTATTTGAGTTAGATGCTAATGGACCAATCCGATTCAATTATTTATGCTAAGTTAAACTAGCATAAAACGATGTCAGCAGACCTAGAGATCCGGCGAATGGATTAAAATTTGGTAAAACTCAACTCTAACTAAACTTGACTTCTAATATAGGTTTTTTTTTTTGCTTTTAAAGTGAATGGTGGAAGTTTTTCTTCAACCCATGCTCATTGTGATTATGTATCCTATATACATTTCAGGAGAGCACCAAATACATCCTAGGAGGTACTTTTTTGCTGTTTTTGTTTTTGCAAATCCACCAGAAACTGTGTAAGCTTTTTGCGATGTCAATTTCTTTTGAGTGCCATTCACGCCTGCTCTTCTCGCGTAAATCCACTGACTGACGGACCGATAACCCCACCCACCGCCTTCCCCAAACCCAACCAATAGTGTTTTAAAAAGCACAGATCAACCAGAGCTCACCCACTCCTATAATCCCAGCCGACAGGGTTTTCGAAAGCAATCCAGAAAAAGAAAAGCCTTCGCGGCAGCCTGATTTTAACCACGTTTTCAGATTTTAGCACATTTTCACCCAGTCATTTACTTGTTTATTTAATTTTTTTTGTCTTTTGTTTTTGTCTGACCTGCCTTCTGGAATTGTTCTAGCCGGACTCTAACCTCGTCGTCAAGGTCAACTCTGCTCTGCATCTCAAATTCTCAGACAGGCGAGCCACTAGAGCCGTCCACACGGTGTTAAGCTTACTGCTGGTAAGAACGAAAAGGAATGGCATAATAACACCCCATAGCATTAGTTTTAAAGATGAAATGCAGCCATATTTTCCTCTGGCTACATAATTCTTGATGTCCAGAAATGTACACAGGGTTACATTTTTAGAATGTTTGTTTTTCTTTAATAAAACACAATATAATGTTCTCATTAACCAGAGCAGTATTCTTTATAGCAATAAACTATTTGCATGATGGTCCGTAATGAATGTGGTCAAGCTTTTTTCTTTAATTATTATTACTTAAAATTATATATTGAGAGTAATGTAACTTCGCAATTTTTTTTTTTAAACAGCTTTCACAACTTTGAATACTGAGAATGAAGCAGTCAATGTCAAAGCTCTAGAGAGGAAAAAAAAAAAAAAAAACATGGTGTTCTGTACCTTGGCGAGACTGCAATTACAACCCATTGAAAGACAAGTCAGAGACAAATGTATATTTATACATACGCACTTTCCAGATGGATTTATTACACAACACAGAGCCAATGTTGAAGAGAGTCTCTATCCAAGCAAAGAACATAACTCTAAATGTCAAAGCTAAATTGCCTGTAGAAATATAAACAAAACTGCTATTTAATTTACAGGTTCTTTACATGCCGAGTTCCACTTTGTCATTTACTTACCGACAACATTATAATAGTGGAGCCAAAATGGAAAACTGATATCTTCCAACTTCTTAGTTTCACATAACAGGTTTTCTTTAGGCTTCCACACAGGCCTTTTTTCAGGAGCTTCACCTAAAAACATAATAGATCGCACTATTATGTTTTTCATTTTCTTTTTCATTCTTTTATAGCCTATTTTAACTCATTTTAATTTGTTTTTATCTGTTTTTAAGAATTTTTATTGTCTGCATTTTATGTTCCTAAACTTGTCTTTTTTATTCCTGTTTATGTAAAGCACTTTGAATTTCCACTGTGTATGAAATGTGCTATATAAATAAACTTGCCTAGCCTAAAGAAAATGTGACTTAGAGACGCATCGATAACTAATATCATTTTACTAAATATATTTGTTTCTGCCCTCTACATTTGTAGCATACAAATAAAATACTTTCATTCGTTCAGTCTCCTCCTAAAAGTATATATTTTGTGGGATCTGTTACATGATCATATCTGCAAACAATTTTTAAAGAAACTCATTAATAATTCTGCAAGAATACTGCACATCAAACTGATTTAAAAAAAGACAAAAGCTTATTATTATTATTATTAGTAGTAGTAGTAGTAGTAGTAGTAGTATTAGTAACAGTGGTAGTATAGTAGCACTAGTAGTATGTATCTGTACACCACCTGACAAAAGTCTTGTTGTCTATCCAAGTTTTAGGAACAACAAATAATAGCTTAACTTTTAGTTGATCATTTGGTATCATAAGTGGCTAGTATGAAAGGCAAAGGCCTCTAGATTATGCTTATTTTACCAAAATAAAACCATAATCATGCCTTGATTTTTAATTATTTAATTAGGACAGTAGGTCTGACTTTGCTTGACAAAAGTCTTGACACTTTAACATAAATAATGTACAATATAGAACATAAAATCATGGTGCAATGGAAAAAGAATGAGCTTGGACGACTGCATCCATACATCACTGCAATGAATCAAATAACTTATTAATAAAGTCATCTGGAATGGCAAAGAAAGCGTTCTTGCAGGACTTCCAGAGTTCATCAAGATTCTTTGGATTCATCTTCAATGCCTCCTCCTACATCTTACCCCAGATATGCTTAACAATGTTTATGTCTGGTGACAGGGCTGGCCAATCCTGGAGCATCATGACCTTTGCTTTCAGGAACTTTTATGCAGAGGCTGAAGTATGAGAAGGAGCGCTATCCTGCTGAAGAATTTGTCCTCTCCTTTTTATTATTTGTTGCTCTTACAACTACAATCGATGACAAGACTTTTGTCAAGTAGTATAAGTATATAAACATGTCTTCTTTTAAATTTGCAAATCACCAAAAATCCTGAATAAAAATGTCACCATTTTAATTAACATAAAATTATAGCGTAGGCTAAACATTGAAATTAATGTTAATGTTATTAAATGTTAAATTAATTTTAATGTGTTTTCTATATTCTGAATATAAACTGACCTTTGACACCGAAATAAGACCAACTAAATACATGTTCAGCATAAATGAGTACACCTTGAAGGTATCTCTTTTACAATTTTCTATAGCACAATAAGATATTTGCATATATATGTTAGATATATAACATATGTTAGATCACTACCAATGCCAAAACTGCTTGGAAAACTGATTTATAGAAAACAGAGCTTAATAAGTGACTGACAAAAACCTTTAGAACAGGCTAACAGTCTCACAAACTGCTGAGGAATGAGAGTGTCAGTGGCGATAAATAGATGAACAGTACTAGATGGCAGCAGTGACAGTCTCATTGAGTCTGCTCTAGTTGTGAAGACACATGCAGGAGTCCTCAACATGACCTAAATAAAACCCAGACCTCCAACTGCAAGCGCTCTGCAATTGCCAGCGAAACTACAGTACATGTGTTTTTCAAGGAAAGAGAGGGGCTGATCTGAGGGTCTATACAAAAACATACAAAACAGCTGTCAAATCCATAAAGCACCAAAACCTGTTTAAAATCAAATAAAGCAAAACAAGCTGGTCATTTAGGATTCAGATTATTACATACTCCCATGGTCTACAAGCTGTGGAATAATAAACGATTGATTAGTTTTTATTCCTCAGTCCCACAGCAGTCAAGTTTTTCCAAGTCAAATAATATTTATTAACTAATGAAAACAAAATTAGCGAAGCAACAACATAACTTGAGCAGAGGGAAAAGCCAAAGTTACAACCAAAACATCTTTTACCTAAAGGGGAGAGAGAAAACTAACTGACCTGATTCCAAAGTAAATATAAAAAAATAAACAACTCTAGTTTCCAATCTAACTACAGAAAATAAAAAAGACATTTGGATACAAAGTGACACAAGCCTCCCCGCAGCTTTCTTTGTCTAACACAATACAGAGTGAAAGGAAAACAAGATGTTTGACAATTGATATGGTGTGTGTGTGTGTGTAGTGTATCTTCCAAATTATGGCTCCATATGATTATGATCATAGCGGGTTGATGTTCATGTAAAACTACAGCACTAAGCAACCACAAACACTACTTAATGTGTTTGTTTTTCCACTAAACCCACTTAATTCTATTAGAAACATGTTAAATACTACTTAAATAGAAACACTTGTTCACACATTCATAACAGCAACTTTTGTAATTCATTTTTTATTTAGCCTATTTGCTAACATAGTTGACAAAACATAAACAAATTTAAGACGGTGGAGATTTCACAAACACCAAATGGTAACACCTACTGTATGCCAACAAAAGCCATCAGTTTTGGTTTAACTTATTTAGCATTAATAGAATGACTGAATTGAGTACTACCACTACTACTACTACCACCACAGTGCTTCGAACAAGTTTGAAATATACTTGCGTTGGTAGCGGGATTGAAACACACATTTTACGCACATCACATAAACTATATGCGACAAACAAAACAATTTAATTTAACAATAATTTTATTTACTATAACACTGTTATACACCGTTTCTTTTCAATAGGTTAAAATAATAATACAGAAGTCAGCGCAATAGACTCGTGATTAGCGCACTGACATATGGTGCAGTAGCATTTCAGGGCATCCCAGGTTTGATTCCCAGCTCGAGGACATTTCCTATCTCTACCTTCAGTCTCTCTCCCACATCACATCCTATTATATATATACTGTTATGTACTGTTAAAATAAAAAGGAACTTTACTTTTATGATATTCAGGAGACGTGCACCTATTGACAGGTAAAATCTGCTTCTGTCTTTTTTTCAAGTTCAAAGCAAACTTGAATGCCAAAGCATTTTATGCATGTAAATAAAATAGCCTAAGTAATATATTAACATCATCAAATTAATAAAATAATCAGCAAATAAGAAAGAAATGATAATATATCTAAAAACTAGAATAATTACAAAATTAAATCATGCAGGTTATTTAAATAAGGCAAATGCATTGATTGACAACTAATGACGTACATTTTGCAGCCAGTTTAGACCAGTCATTTCGTCCTCTCCGAGTAAAGTTTTTCAGTGTCGTTTAGATTTAAAAATTAATTATTGAATGTTTCTCTCACGATTGTGATCAGGCTGTCAGCTGCAAAGCAAAGCGAAAGTAGGCTTAAGTAAAAAGGTAATGCACACGAAACACAAGCTTTAGAAATCAAAATCTGAATCTTGGACATTTTAGGAGATTTAAAAACCTGGGCGGGGCGACTTTTTTAAGCTCCAAAAAGGCGCGTTTTATGTTGGTCTGCAGAGCAGGTGAGACTATCTGTATGTGTTGACAGGTGACAAGTGTTGACAGGTCTCGCCCACACAGAACGAGAGGGGTAAGATTTTCCACTACTTAATTGATCACTGATGTTTGGTTATATTGGAGGCAATTAAAATAATAGCAATGATAAATTAGTAAATAATAAATACTCAAAAATTGCTTGGGTTGTAGAAGGACACATTAACATTTCATTGTACATTGTACATTGCAAAACAAAACTTGTTTTAGATTATCTTGACAATTATTTTACTTGTTTTAATGAGAAACTCACTTCATTATGACTTGCATTTTGACAAATGCTTCTTGATTTAATGTTTTAGATATCTGCAAACAAAACGAAAGAAACAAAGACAATCCTTTTTGCAGTCAGTAAATTTTTAAATACAATAATTTTTGTTAAAGCAACAAATGCTTTAAATTTCAGCTGAATAGTTTACAGTCACAATATGCCTTGCACACACGCACATTAGAAATGTCTAAATAATAAAACTCTTACAAACAAATGATAAACTTTCACTCTGTTATGGTTAAGCCAGTGGTTCCCAAACTGGATGGGTGATTTCCAAAAATATAATATATGTAATTAGAGTATTAGAATGACCATGTTTTATCCTTTATCTATAGAAGATAAAAATATTATGCAATAGCTACATAAAAAACAACATGCAAATAAAAGCAATCAGCCTTTCAATTATTTTTCCATTGGATTGTGACTCCTTGAGTTATTATGCTAGATTAATGACACAGCAAAAGCGTAGCAGCAGATTGATTTTACAGCACAATATTAAACTTTGACACCTTCACGGCACTCACATGCATAAAAAAACAAAGGCCATGACTGAACACAGAGAACAATCTCCCAAAGATTAGACCAAGAATAGTTTTGTGCTGTAAACATTGCCCACCATTCTCATCAAGTGATGTTAATATTAAATAAAACAAATAAATACTGACTACAAAAACCGTTGAGACTGGTGAACTTTGTGTTGTCAATAGACTTGTTTATATAGTTCTTATTGGTGTGTGCACTGTTGTGTGCAATGTTTGTACGTTTATAGCCCCCTAAAAGGATGGTGGTGGTTCGCAAGCCAGTGGATGGGTTATTTTGGGGGTCGTGAACTAAAAAGTTTGGGAACCCCTGGGTTAAGCAATGACTCCCTAAATCACATGTGTTCTGAACTGTGGTGCCTGGTCTATATTAATCTAATCAATTATAATCTTGTTTGTACACTGCACATACTGCACTGTGATTGTTGCAGATACCATGCTATTAATATATAGATAAAGACATATAGTATAGTAATTATATATAATTTTTATACCATCTTTAAACCATTAAAAGGTTATTTTGATGCTGAAAAAAAAATCACTTAAAACTTCACATCATAAGTATAGGAAGATCCCAAATGTATCATGTTAAAGTGACAAACACATGGTAGATGCACAGTTAGAGTTTTATAGTGCAATATTTAATGAAAACGTTCAGAGATGCAGCAAACATCTGAAAATAATGAGCTGCTCAAGGGTAGTGCCATGATTCACTCTGAAACTCACATTTGTTTAAATAAAATAACAGGCTTTCTGATTTAATAATCTCACTAATCCATTTTGCAATAAAAAGAGGCCCCTAGCCATAACCAGTTTATAGTTCACCCAAAAAGTTTTCCTGTTGAATATAAAATAAGATATTCTGAAGAATGCTGAGACAAACAACAACAAAAAAACATCCATTAGCATATATAGTAGGAACAAAAATACTATGGAAATTAAAAGCTATTTTTCCATCCACCTATTTTGTGCATTAAAAAAATAATAATGAATTAAAAATAAATGATGGAAGTTAGGTTTAAAAAAAAAAAACTAGGTAACACCAAGATGCTCATACATTTTGATAATGCACATAAAAAGATACAATTGAGTAGGTTAACCATTTTATCCAATATATAAAAAAAAAAAATCCTAAACTAGGATGGACACACATTTACTAAATAAATTTCATGCGCATCAAAAAGTCATGAAGTTTTGTTTAAACAGATCATGTGATGAAAACAATGGGTGTGATGGGATGCCATTAATGAAAAAATAGTGGAGCAACCACTTAGTAAAACATCTGAAATGTTGTTTTGACAATTCTAACATCCCTCAGCCAAAGTCTGTCATCAAAGTGGTTTAGTATTACTACCTCCCAGATCTGTTTTAAGCGGCTGACCTCCTAAAGAGAATCTCAAGCCTCCAAGAGGAACCGTTTTGGCTTCTGAGGTGATTTATTATCCAAGAAAAAAGGCCCACATTAGCTTACTTTCGATCCAAAAATGCAAATTAACTTGATATGCAAAACTGAATTATCTCATAAAAGATGTGCAAATAAAGCAGCGTTTCCATCCAACGAGTCAAAGCAAATAAAAACATCACTTCCTGATTAACTGGCAGCAAACATCAACAGTAAAAATGGAATTTGCTGCGGTATAAGAAGCTGCGTGAATATTTTCTTTATTTAATAAATGACTTCTGACACGCAGTGAACGAGTGGTGGCATTTGAAGACGTGAGACGCAGAGCAGAGACGCTCTTGATTCTGGAGGTCATTAATAATATAATTACACTTATACTGAAATGGTTAAGGTGTTTTAGAATTATCAAAACAACATTTCAGATGTTTTACAATGTGCTCAGCCTGCTGGTTTGTCCATTCACAGATATTTTGATCATCACATTTTCTCTATTAACAAGATCTCATGACCTTTATTTAATGCATACACTGGAATTTGTTTGGTAAAAGTGTTTCTATCGCATTTTATGAGCATCTTTTCTCATCGAATAAAAGTTTATACTACTCAGTTATGTGCATATGTTTTTATGTGCCTTTTCAAAATGTATGCGCATCTTGCCGTTTCCATAAGCAGAAAATTAAGTTTTTCTTTTTGATAATTATAACCAGTTTACATAACAAGAAAGTCACGATTTTGACTCATTAGATGGAAATTCACACAAATTAGATTATTTTTTCATTCTAAAGTATATCCTTATTTGTGTTAAATAGAGAAAAAAAAATTTAACAGGATTTGGAACAATAGTAGGATGAGTAAATGACAGTTTCCACATGTAATGTTGAGACTGAGCTTACACATTCCATTGAGTTCTGAATAAAAATTGTTGGGAATTGAAAAATACATTATGGAAAATGCTTGGACTCTGTGGATCCCACTGTTAAAAAATGTCTACGAAGATCCTACTGTTGGAATTCTCACCCATACTAAATGTTCCACTCATATCACCCCAATCTTACACAATCTCCACTGGCTTCCAGTACCATCTTGCATTCAATTCAAAATTCTCTTATACACTTACCTGCAAATCACTACATGGCTTAGCTCCCTCATACTTTTGTAATTTACTCACCCGCTACACTCCAACCCAGTCATTAGCCCCTTTCACACAGTGTTACCAGTAAATATCCGGAAAATTTCCTGAACAACTTTACCAGTAAATTAAAAAAAGCACTGTTCACACATGCAAGGATGTTACAGAATTTTTCCAGAAAAGACACATCCATTCCAAAATACCGGTAAATGACATCATTAACCAGAAATTACCTCTATATGGATGCGCTTTTGGTGGTAAACATTTGACTACAAACTCTGTGGATGGATAAGTATTGTGAACAACCTAGATAAACACATTTATATAGAAACACTTTCGCATGTCGAGATGTTCATAATATGTGTGTGTGCTGTCGCTCACTGACTGCTTTACGTGCACACGCCTCAGAGCTTGAAGGTAAACAATAGGGATGTAACAGTATCAGAATTTCATGGTGCGATAATAAATCGGTATGAATGGCATGGTACAGTATTTATTGAATAATTTACAGGAAAAACAAAACTAATGAAAAGACTCGAAAAAAGTGCCAAAAGTGTTTATTTACCATAGCACTGAACATATCAATGACATACAAATTAGCCATCTATCTGTAAGTTTCGAAACAGGAACTTAAATTTTTCATTTTTAACACCACAAAAAACTATTAAACTATATAAAAAAATAAAGTTTCAATTTAGTATTGTTGAAAACTCATCACATTTAACATTTAATCACCCACTCTCTTAGATAGAGATGTTTTTTTTAAGGAAAATTATCATATAACTATTATCTGGTAAAAGCTGGGATCTCTAGGCATGTCCCCTGCAACAGAAAAAAACCCTCTCATTTGGGACTGAGGTTTTTGGGACAGAGAGATATGATTTAGCCAAGGCTGACAGCGGTGGGTAACGTTGTGCATGGTCTTTCCATCACATGAGAGGACAAGCCATGAGTGAGATAGAGGTCTCTTTGCGGTACAAGTCAATGTCTGCATTAATCTAACAAGTGTGCTGTGTTCTGCAGTCCCCATGACTGTTTTTAGTAGTATTCCCCGACTTATATTTTACCACAGTCTGGCAGTGCCTGCACACTGTTTTTTTCTTTGTCTGTCACCTTTTCTACTTTTTCGTATCTTTTTTAAAAAAAAACTGAAATGCTTCCACACATCCGATTTAAAACCCACTTTAGGTTCGATCATTTCCAGCTCTTTTTCTTCCCCGCTACTAGCAACACACTCCATATCTGCATTACTGGATCTGTAGTGACAACAGACCGCAAAGGATGATGACCACGCCTAGGCTGATGGCAATTGTAGTTCCCGCTACCTCCTGTTCGCTTCATTCGCCTAAGCAAACTTTTCTCCGAAATATTGAGTCATGTGACTACGGTAATATTGAAAAAAATTACTATTGTGGTATGACGGTATTTACAATATTGTTCCATTCCTAGTAAACAAACAACGGCTTATCATAAGCTTTTTTCAATATTTTTTACACCGTTGGCATTAAGAAGGAACATAGAAATGCTATCTAACATCAAGCAGATAAATGTGTCTGGAAATATATTCACAGGCTTTTATTCTCATAAACTGCACAGACATGAATGCGCCTGAGTGTTCTGATTGGCTAAAGTAGACGTCTTACATCAGCGCAATCTAGACGTGAACGCACCCTTTCCAGCAATGTTCCTTCTGCATTCACACAGCACAGCATTCGAATTTACTGGTATTTTCAAAAAGGGCCTGTTCACACATACAGACCTTTCCAGAAAATTGACGGTGATTTTCCAGAAAGGGATGTATGTGTGAAAGGGGCTATTGCGATCCTCGGACTTTGACCTCTTGCTTCTTCATTTCGATTGAATTTACTACATTTTGTTAAGGTAAGTGGTTGCAAACAATTTATATGTGTATATACTGTATACTGTAGGGCTACATTTTCAGAATGAGCCTATGATAAGTAAATCCAATTATTTATTTATTTAGTTATTTATTTATTCGTTTTCTTTTTGGCTTAGTCCCTTTATTAAACTGGGGTCACCACAGCAGAATGAACTGCCAACTTGTCCAGCATATGTTTTATGCAGCGGATGCCCTTCCAGCTGCAACCCATCTCTGGAAACAATCATACACACTCATTCATACTTAAACAATACTGCCAATTTAGCTTACCCAATACACCTGTACCGCATGTGTTTGGACTTTGGGGGAAACCGGAGCACCCACGCGAATGCAGGGAGAACATGCAAACTCCACACAGAAAAGCCAACTGACCCAGCCAAGGCTCGAACCAGCAGCCTTCTTGCTATGAGGCAACAGCACTACCTACTGTGCCACTGCGTCACCCACATATTTATTTTTCAAGTCTCATCTTAAAATTCATTTGTTTTCTGAATGCTGAAATCCTTAAGTTCTGTAGCTGTTGTTTCCGTTTTCTTTCTGCTATTGGTTTTCTTGCCTTTTGGATTATAGATTATTAGTCTGCTATTTTTTTTTCTTTCTACTTCTTTTGCTGTAAAGCATCCTTGAGCACTGCAAAGACTCTATAAAACATAAACTTATTATTATTATTATTATTTAAAAAAGCAAATAGAAACAAAAAACAGGTCAACAGACGAATGGAGTGGTGTGACTTCATCCTCCTCCTCCTCTAGAACTCTCTTGAATTCCCTTATATATGTCAGCAGCATTTGTTTCTCTCTTTGATACTCCCCTTCACAGAAGGGGCTGCAATTTTTAAAGGATAAAAATCCAGGGGAAAAATTCAAGTGCTTATTTGGATGCCCACACAATCTGTCAGCATCTCCCCTCTAAAGAGATTTTCAACCCTAAACAAACAGCATTGTTAATATGCTGAGGCGGCTGCTGTCAAACTAAAAGAACTGAATAGAGAATGATACAATAAGACAGAAAGAAGCACAGACTTTTTAACTAACTGCCTCAAAAAGACACGCTTGCAAATAATAAACAAACACAAATTGCATTAATCATCCAGTAAAATACCAATCAGCTGTGATGATTTATGAGTGTCTTTGACTTTTAATAACATTACATCATCCCTTTTAAAGAGATGAAATGTATTTATAATGGCTTTAAATTATGTAACAAAAGTTGAGTGAGCTGCAACTGAGCTGTTTTCCATCTGCTATGTAACGGTTATATAATCAAACAATAGATCAAATCAATGCAGGGCTTTAAAAAGGAACTTGTAGAGAACATACATATGGAACACTTCATATAAAACCTGTGATTGAGCTATACCATTTTTGCTGTAAATGAGACACGTCAGAAACCACAAAACCAGGCATGAGTCACAAAACTACTCATGAAGGTCCATTAAAAAAAAAAAAAAACATTTATACAACATCTTAAATGAGTAATATTACATGAGCATCAGTGCAATTTGGCTGTATTTCGGCACTAGTGGAAGGCGTGTGTTGACTCGAGGCCACAGGCCGATAAACAGCAATATCGCACTGCTACAGGTGTGATATTGCATTTATACAACAGTTCGACTGTATAATTGTGTGTATAAAAAAGAAAATCAAACAAAGAGAGTATCAAAAACCCCTTTGTATGAGGAACTACTTTCTTCTACCATTTATTCACATTCACAACTGACTGTCAGAACAGCAGAATTTGTTACTAATTCACCAATGTCATTTTAAAGCCAGTATTTGAATGATTCTCTAGCGTAATGTCTAAAGTGATGACAGGTGATTTTGCTCACATTTTAAGATTATAACAAAGGAAATGCCACCAGTCTGAGATTTCCCACTATTTCTCTGTTGCAATCAAGATACCACAATAATTAACCTCAAAAAGCCAAACCGAAGTGGTATAAATACAGCACTACAACATACAAAAGAGAGAGATCAACTTAGAATGCCTCTTCTCTGGTTTAAAATTATTTGTTTGTCTGTAGTTTAAAACTTACATTGAGAAAACGCTGAGTTTTTCTCCCACTAAGGACTTATTATGTGGTCTATGAAACGTCAACTGTCACTTTGTTTGGTGGCTGATGTACTGAATCTCTGAAATTATGAATATATTAAAAAAGGCACTATCCTTATGAATAAACTGCATAGTTGCAATCTAAAAAACTACTAGCCTCAAAAAAGCCTCAAAAGTATATTATGTTGTCCTACAGCAGCAATATTTGCCAAATTGTAAAGTGTCCTCTGCTTCTTGCTCTATGTGGGTGGAGTAATACACAAGAGTAAAGGGTGAAGAGGCAGTACAAGTGCTGTTATTTGTAGAATATAGAATGGCTATCAGCCAATCAGATTCAAGAACCAGACAGAACTGTTGTATAAAGGAAATCTGCATATTGCTGAATAATCAGAAGACTTAACTGCTTTCATAAATTTAACATGAGTAATAAATGACATCCCACAGAAGGACTTATTTCAAACATTCAACTGAAGTTGTGTCAGAGTTTGGAGTAAAAATATGTTATTAAATGTGGTATTTTCTAGTGGTGTAACAGATCACAAATCTGACAGATCGGATCACTTTTCAAATCAGCCAAAAGGGGGAGGAGACAAATGTAATTTGCTTTGGTTTTAACAAACAGAACTCAAAACCTGCAATTTTATCAAAAATAAAATGAAGAAATAATCAGCTAAATAAAAATAAATAGTAAAATATTCAGTCCTGTGAAAAATTCACTGTTACTATCGTTGCTAATAACGCAAAATGTATAGATGTAATTTGAATTGGAGGTGCTCCTATCGAAGGTAGACTGGAAAAATTGTTATTTGCAAGTTTGTCCTCCGGAATTAAAAACAATAGAAAAAACAGAGTGGGGGAGTTTAGCTGATGCGGTTAACGCAGTGGGGTCTGAATACTGCTGTGAACGAATTAAAAAAGAAATGGTCCCACTTAAAGGTGCAAGTTAAGAGGAGAACAGCAGCGCACCGTCAGAGTGTGGACTGAACAAGCGAGGAAACAGGGCATGCTGAACTAACACCCTTTGAAGAGAGAGTTGCCTCAATTGTGGGCGACACTTTGTTAGGGCGGTATAGCAGCACCCCTCCGCTCTTATCAAGGCAGCACCATCGGCATTTCAGCTGCCCAACTGCCCGCACTACAACTGAGTGCGAGAGTGCGCATCATTGACAATGTTCTCTAAGGCCAACACTTCCATTGCCATAGACTTAGGGTTGCATACATTTGCAAATGCTTTTATATGTTCTAAATCACATATATGGTAAAAAAAAAAAAATATTGTGTCAATTAACCCATTTCATCATTTATAAATTAATAGTTATGTTTTTCACGTGTTGGTGCGATACTTTGTAGTGTGCAATTTAACATAATTGCCTCTAGGAGTCGTGAATGGAAATAAAACAAACAAACACAAGAAATATTTGATTGATCATGCATCACTAAAGAGGAATAATCAAAAAAGCATAATATGGACACTTTAAATCCTATTACTCACAGGGTAAATAAAATGTTTTTAGATTTTTCACTTTCTCATGCTGATTTAGTACAAAAAGGAGGCTGTTAAATGTCCTGCCGTCGGAGCAAGTCTAACTTGTAGTACCACATAAATGTCAAGAATGTTTCCACAAGTCCACAAACAGTCAAGCATTTACTACAGGCAATTTACCTCACCAAACCACACAAACATGGAACAGGAAGCACACAATTTCAGGCCATTCACACAGGACATGTTCTTGTGTTCAAAAACAATTACATGGTGCAATGGAATGGAAAAAATGCACAGCTTTCAACACACTTTTTTAAACGTTATACAACTTTAAACAACATGGCATCTTAAAAATGCAACAACCATCATGCAAGACTTGGCAGCAAATTTACAATTTGAAGAAAGAGTTAAAAAAAAAACGAACCCATTAGACAGATCTATTAAATCATTTGGAAAATTGCAAGTTTAGTCAAATTAAATTAATGAAACAACAGAATATAGACATATAAAGCCAATTATATTGAGTTTATAATTATTTCCGCCATGTTATATTGGAATGACCCTCATTTCAAAGCTTTTTGTTGTTGTATGTTTAGTAAAATTAAATGAATAAAACAACAGACGATGGACATGGAGAGCCACTTATATTCAATTTACAAATATTTCTGCCACATTGTATTGAATTATCTTCATTTTAAAGCTTTCATTTGAAATATCATTACGAAAGGGGAAAATTGGCTTATATATTTAAACAAAACATTAGGTAGACATCTTTAAACATTTTTTAATGACATGTATCTCTGAGTCGTAAGAAATGATACGATTTTAAAAAGGAGGCGTGGCACCTAACCCCACCCCTAACCCCAACCGTCATTGGGGGATAAGCAAATCGTACTAAATTGTACGAATTAGATCATACGAATTCATACGAATTAGCCACTAAATGAAAAAGTTACGAATTGCCGTGAGATTGTGTTGAACAAATCAAATAGATTAACTCACTTAAATTTGACTTTTTTTTACAGGCAAAACTTAAAGGCAAGTAAATGTATAGCATCTTGAATTTATAAAATTCACTGAAAAATAGAGAATAAACAGGAAAAAATAGACAAAATTTCTTAGTAAGAAATTTATATTTTGCATTGTAGTTCATCATCAATGTACTGGGATAAATACTGGACCACAATGCATCAGTTTAACAGATTGAGCTAAATATGTAAACTCTTTGACCATAGTTAATAGCTTCTCAACAGTGGGCAAGGGAAACTGATGACATTTTTTCTCTTCCAGCAACTGTGACAGAGAGTACATGTTCACTAAGCTCTCATGAGAAAGTTCAGCTTTGATTAACTAAATTAGATTTTGCATGGAGCTGATGCAGAAAATTTATCACAATTTGCAGGTATAGATATCCAAATATATTAAAATCGACTAATATACTGCACAATGACATGGAGCAACCAACAGAAAGAAAAACTATATGGAATTGGTAAAAAGATAGTAAAAAAGAACTGAAGTAAACAAAAAGGGTAAATGCAACCTTTGCTAAATGTCTACTGTATGTCTACAAAAACAGTTTGATCTGTCAGATCTGTTTTCTGACTCCTCTAGATCAGATCAGCTAAGTGTGAACAATATTTAGTTGCTGTTTTAACAAGATTAGACATACTTTGAGCTTGCAAAAAGATTTACAGCATATTGCCACAGTATATGCCTGCTAGTCAAGTGTTTAATGCAAAGTCTCTTTTTATACTCTTCACAAAAAATGTATATACTAAAGCTGTTTATTTACTTAGGTAAATGTGTGCAAATTTATATTTATTTTGTTTATATATTAATTTTAGATTATTATTTAATAATATGCTAATTTAATAAGATTTATACACAATGCACAAGTTTGTAATACAATATTTTTTGTATTTTCGTATTATATAAGAGACTTGTTTGCTTACCAAAAAGGTTTAAAAGTGTTTAGTTTGTCGTTACTATACTCTTCTATACTTTTTAAACAAAATTCTGCAGATAAATAGCAAAAAATAAATAAAATAAGTAAATAAATAAAATTGCTATATTCTATATTCAAACTGTTATAAAGTCATAAAGCTACAAGCTACATGTTTGTTTGTGTTTTATTTACCCAATTCCTTAAAAATGTAATCATTATTTACAAAAAAAAAAAAAAAAAAAGATTGCCACACAAAACTGGTCCATTTTTCTAAATCTAATTGAAAAAAAGAGTACAAAAAGAACAAACCCATTCAGACAGATCTATTAAATCATTTGGAAAATTGCAAGTTTAGTCAAATTAAATTAAGAAAACAACAGAATATGGACATATAAAGCCAATTATATTGAGTTTATAATTATTTCTGCCATATTATATTGGAATCACCTTCATTTGAATCACCTTCATTTTGAGATAAATAGCAAAAAATATATAAAATAAGTAAATAAATAAAATTGCTATATTCAATTTTGTCCTCATAAGACACAAACTGTTATATAGTCATAAAGCTACAAGCCAATGTATTTTTTTATTTGATATATTTGTTTGTTTGTTTGTTTTTATTTACCCAATTCCTTAAAAATGTAATCATTATTTACAAAATAAATAAATAAATGATTGCCACACAAAAACTGATGCATTTTTCTAAATCTAATTGAAAGATTTTACACAGATTTAAAGAATTTGACTGATACTGATAAAAAAAACTGTATATAGTTAGGGTTTTAAAGAGTAACCCCAAACTATATTGTTAATACAGTAAAATAATTAAATCAGTATGCGACAAAAATTAAATGTTATAAATATAAAGTTACACAGAGTTTAAAGACAACAGCAATACTGTTAAAGAGATAGTTCAGCACAAATAAAAACGTTTAATGAAACATAAAGAATGAATACAATGCCTGCATTAAATGTATTTCCAGCTAGTACCAGTTATGTAGTTGTTTTGGTAGTCCTAATTTCCATTAATTTCTTTCTTGTAGTATACAAATAGCATATTGTAAATTAATATGTTACACTGGAATCCAAAACAAGTCATAAGTGTAATAGTTTGGAAAATGTTATTTATGCATATATACTGAAAGCTGAATATTTAAGCTTACCATTGATGTGTTTTGTTACTATATAGGGAAATAACCTAATACAACTAATCTGAGAGTTTAAAAACATCAAAACATTGGAAAATCACGTTTAAAGTTGAAGAAAATAAGTTATTAGCAATGTTTATTTCTGAAAATCGAAAATTAACTTTTGATATATTTCTAGTAGGAAATTGACAATGTCTTCATGGGAGATAGTCTTTACATAAAAATAATACATTTAAGAACTTAAAATATTGTTGCATGGTTATTCCCACAAATAAGGGTTTGTGATCCAGAGTCACATATGTAGACTATTAAGAGGTATGTGAATGTGTAAATTTTTATTCTGAGAGTGCTGATATGACTACATTTTCTCCTTCATTCCAAGTCTAAGAGTTTTCGAACATACCAGGTGAAAATAGCAAGCCTGATCACTTTAAACTAACAGCCTCCATTCAATAATAACACCTTTCCACATAAGTTTACAACAAGCTAATGTGGAGATGGGAAATTTGAAGAGGAAATGGATTCTGAGGTAATACAGTACAGTACGTGCACATTTGTGCCTTTTCTCAGAGATTAAAGCGAAACAGATTTCTTCCCATGCTAGACATCATTAGTCTTTCTGGCTGGTACATCACACTGAGGTAAATGAGCCTTTGTTCACAGAAACGCTCACTGAAGAGTCCAATACCTTACGTTGTGCGAACGACTGTAAATTTCACACTGTTTTAAAAAAATAATAATAATAATAAGAAGAAGAAGAAGAAAAAGAATATATGAAAAATATTAGCACACTTGCAGAATTAAATGACTCTTCCCATTTGTCTGAGAGATGTGCTCTCTCTGGGGTCAATGTCTGCAGACAATCATGGGAATCATTCAGTACTGCTGACAAGGAAGTGTGAAAATTTATGGCTGGGAAACTGTACTGGAGGAACACTGAGTATATGTACTCTAACCTGAAAGAACAAAATAGATCATACAAATCCTGCACAAAGTTACACAATGAGTCCGAAGAGAATGGTTAAGAATGTTTTACAGAGAGGGTACGAATACAATTTAAAGGAACAATTCCCACAAAGAAATGTACATTTATTTAGTTTCCTAACCTCAAGTGGTTCCAAATTGTTTTGAGGGTTTCTTATGAACACAAAAGAGGCACATCATTTATTTACAAAAGGGACATTATTATTATAAGTAGACTAGGCTTGCCACGATAGACGGTGTTGACGGTGATACCGGTTTTAAGACGCAACACCGGTGACATCACTTTTCCACCATGACACCGTCCCCACATTTGTTTTGTTTTTTTAAGTATTCGTTTTTTTTTTATTAACATTTATTTGAATTAAATAGAAAATATAGTTATAAATAATTGACTTAAGACGAGAGCATGCTCTATAATTAAAATCTGAACATAGCTACAATGCGTCATATTTTATTTATCACGTGAGGAGAACGAGAGGAGTCGAATTTACAGAAAGAGGATGGAGGACGATTTATTGTCAAAACGCAATGCAAAAGCATCTGTTTGGCAAAATTTTGGGTTCAAACCAAATGCAAAAGAGAACCTGAAGACGTTAATGAGGCAATCAGCAAACTTTGCCTGACAAAGGTGGCAGTATCTAGAGGAAACATAACTAATTTATACACGAACCTTCAACGCACCTTTATGTTTAACTATGGGTGGGTCGCGGATAGATCAATGGCCATAAATACGCAAGGCATACTCTCATTTTAAAAATCACGCGATCATCATCTCACAATGTTTAATAATACATATCTTTTTTTTTTTATTAAAACGAGTGATTAAGCAATGCCGCGCCATTGACAATCCAACTGCAGAGAAACAACATCGTGGCATAAATAAAATAAAAAAATGTAATATAAATGAATGGAGGAAAGCAGAAAAGACACTTTCTGCTTCTCCTTCCAAAAGATGAAAAGACAGCTTGTAAATGCTCGAAGGATACTGATGTTGAAATCAAAAATGTCAAAAGGTTTGCTGAAGTGTTTGTTTTTCATACCTTATTATCATTTTTTACCATTTGAATGAATGAAGAATTTACTGCTCTCATACAAGAGAATGTCTCTGCCTCTTCCAAAGGCTGAAAAATAGCCTGTTAATCCTTTTGAAGAAAACAAACAGATTTTGAAATAAAAAAGGTCAAAAGTTCAGCTGAATTTTCTTTTTCCTACATCTCGTTATGTTTTTTTAATCAGTTTTATTAAACTTCAGATATCAGAGACAACATATACCTACATTTGTACTTAGAACATTAAAATGGTAACAATAATGCCTCTGCTGATTATAATAATGATTTGTTTTTTGTTAAGGTGCAACGACAAAACACTGTTTAATTTTTGCATTAAGAAGCATCATTAAGCAAACGCCCTGCTTTCTCTGCCTGCTAATTACAATCCTATTTCTAGAGCTTGATTTCATGTGGCATCAACGAGGCTTCTGAAGCACAGACATATTGCTGAATCTTTATATTGTGCAAGCTGCCCACAAAGGGCTCTGACAGCACAAACACCAGAAGACAATGTGAATCCAAACTGGAAATCTACACCTACACACCAGACAATTGTTGTGCAGAAACAATACTGGAGGTGCAAGACTGACACTGCAACCAAGAGCACACAATAAAAAAAAAATATTAACCAAATATGGTGTGACATCACTGTTTTGGAAGTTTGCCAGCTTGTATTAAGAAATATCTCTGAAAGTATTACTGGATATTATACCACAGAGCTTCAGAACTCAAGGTAAAACAGGTAAACTGTTGAACATTATAATATGAGATGTTGAGTATTACAATAACTTCATGATATTATAAAACTTTCCCTAGAGAAACCCTGTTTTTGTTAGCTTTTTTAATTTATCAGGCTAAAAAAGGTGCAAACATTTAGACTTTAAACACTATGAATGTAAGAATGAATGTTCTTATCCTTATTTGCTGCAGTAATTTTCTTTTTGACCCTACTCCTGCCATTCATTCTTTCATTTCCTTCAGCTTAGTTTCTTTATTCATCAGGGGTCACCACAGGGGAATGATGTTTTACATGTTTTACATAGCGGATGCCCTTCCAGCTGCAACCCAGTACTGGGAAACACCCATACACTCTCACAATCACACACATACACTACAGTCAATTGAGTTTATTCAATTCACCTACAGTGCATGTCTTTGGACTGTGGGAGAAAACTCCACACAGATATGCCAACACAATCTCACGGCATTTCGTAACTTGGATTTAGTGGCTAATTCGTATAAATTCGTACGATTTAGTAAGATTTGCTTATCCCCCAATGGCGGTTGGGTTTAGGGGTGGGGTTGGGTGCCACGCCTTGTTTTAAAATTGTACAATTTTGACGACTAAACTTGTACGAATTTGTACGAATTAGCCATTTTCTCATCAGATCAGGCTGGAAATGCCAACTTACCCAGCTGGAACTCGAACCAGCGACCTTCTTGCTGTGAGGCAATAGTGCTGACCACTGAGCCACCGTGTCCTACTACTGCCATGTAGTATTTATTTTCGGTTCTCTGATTTGAGGCAGTGGTAATAAATATATAACACAATTTTTAAACATAACATTTTCTTAATAAACAAGCATTACACAAAAAACGACAACAATAAATCTATATAAAAAATACATGCAGCACACAAATGCTTGACACATATAATAAATGAAAATCTGCTATACAAATATTGCATATTCTATTATCGTGATAATTTATTTTCAATAAAATAATTGTATTTCGAGCTCTATGTGTAAAATATTTTTAAAAATCACAAGTTAGATATACAAAACAAGTAGCAAATTAAAGAAAAAAAAATGTAATTCATTTACAGTAGTAATATTGAGACAAAGTTATTATTACGGCCGGGAAGCTTTTGTGCCATTTTTCTGAATGAATGTTTTGCTGTTTGCATGCCTCTCTGTAATTGTAGGAATACCGACTTTTTCATTATTTAATTTCATTATATTTATTTCATCACATTTTAACACCCCTAAACATGAAAAATTAACTAAATGAACTGTGATTGGTTGTTTTACATGTTGATCAAGCCGCCCTTGGCCAGATTAAAGGTCTGAGGATGCAAACTAGATTTTAGAGTTTTGTGTAAGCATGAAATCATGCAGATTTTGCTCGGTAATGTATTAGTTCACCAAAATATACAAATTATGTTATTAATTACATGAAGTCAACCTATTATGCATCTTTTAATAAAATGTAAAGTGAAAAAAATAAATAAATAAATAAAAATAAAAATAATAAATTAAATGCAGCCATACGTACCTCCGGCTACATAATTTGCGGTCTCTAGAAACATCCGCGGGACTACGTTTTTAGAATAAGCCTGTGTTGAATCTGTTTGTGAAGTTTTAGCTCATTAATTCCCCACAAATAAAGTTTACTAACTCTTTTTTAAAACTTCCCTTTTTAGGCTTTGATTCTAATTGTGCCATTTTGATGACTGCAGCTTTTAATTTAAATGAGGTTGTGCTCTCGGCCCTGCTTTCAAAAGAGGGCGGAGCTACAAATTCCTATGTGTAAGCATAGTGGCAGATTCAAAAACAAGACTAACGTCCTATCCTAATGAATGGGAAATCATCACTAATGGGTGGGGCTTTCGCCCTCTAATGACAAGTACATGTCATCATTATGAAGTGAGATTATATAAAAATGAAAGTAATACATTTTTACTATTAGAAGCTGCTTATATTTACAACTGTGTTTAAATCCCTTATAAAAGTGATTTTTAGATAACAGGTCCTCTTTAACACAAATGTTGGTCTTGTGAAAGTCTCAGGACTATTGCTGTCTATGGAGGATGAGAGACCTCAAGGATTTCATCTAGAACAGGGGTGCCCAAACTCGGTCCTGGAGGGCCAGTGTCCTGCGAAATTTAGCTCCAACTTGCTTTGACACACCTGCCTGTAAGTTTCTAGTATAGATAGAAAGAGCTTGATTAGCTGGTTCAAGTGTGTTAGATTGGGGTTGGAACTAAAATATGCAGGACACTGCCCCCCCAGGATCGAGTTTGGAAGCCCCTGATCTAGAATAGCTTAATTTGTGTTCTGAAAATAAACAAAAGACATGAGGGTGAGTACTTAATAACAGTATTTTGATTTTTTAGGGAACTAACCCTTTAAAGTTGGCCATGTGTTTTCTAGGCCTTCTTATGCAGCTCTATGCTATTGACATAGACCTGCATAGCTTTAGCTTATGTGAAAAGAGGAATGTAAAATACCTCTGTTTATCATTCTAGTGGTAACTACTTCACTGCAAAAGCATCACAATTTACATTCCCATCTAGATATAAAAAAGCATTATACTCTCCTCTCTATCCATCCTTTTACCTGTTCATAACTCAGAGTCGCTAAGCCCCTTAGCATAAAAATAAGCGATGACTCATTCATCACCTCTTTTCACCACTGGCATTAAAAATAGCAAGTCAACACCAGTGGATGAATTGGAGTTTTGAGAAGCCTTTATATAAGCTGAAAGACTGAAATAGATATAAAGCTATAATGCATTTCAGAGGGTCAAAACTATTGAAAGAATGGATCAGTCCATCTATTCATAAACATGTCACAAGACTGTATCAAAAATGTAAAGAGGTTGAGGCACTGTACATTTATGCAACATCTGATTCTTTGTGTTTATGAGCGATTTGGCATCACGGCTTTAGTAGACTGCGTTTGCTGCAGCCAGATTGAGATATTATAGCTTATTAGTATTCATCATGACATTCACAGCTGGTGAGAGTAAAGGAAGAGAGTGTGATGAGACAAATCACATCTTCTTTGCAACAGTTTTTCATAATAGGAAAATGAGAAAATTGAGACATTATTATAATTTTTTTTTTTTGAGGCCTAGTATTATTACTGCATTTCATTTTTTTTTATATTGCTTCATTTTGTTTTCCATTTCAAGACTATTCATTTAATAATATGTACAAAATTATTCATTCGTTCGTCTTCCTTCGGATTAGTCCTTTTATTCATCAGGGGTCGCCACAGCGGAATGAACCGCCAACTTATCCATACTATGTTTTATGCAACAGATGACCTTCTAGCTGCAACCCATCACTGGGAAACATCCATACACACTCATTCACTCTCATACACTACGGACAATTAAGTTTATTCAATTCACCTGCATGTGTTTGTACTGGGGAAACCAGCGCCAACACAGGGAGACAATGCAAACACCACACAGAAATGCCAAGTGACCCAGCTGATACTCAAAACCAGCGACCTTCTTGCTGTGAGGCAACAGTGCTAACCACTGAGCCACTGTTTCACCCTAAATTACATAATTATTCACAATAAACATTCCATAGATGATGTTTCTGAATAATTCACGCATTGATACGCGGGTTACATTTCAATGTCATGTTTTCAACTGTTTAACACATGAGTGGATTTAACCCTCCTGTTGTCTTAAAAGTATGTTCTTCGCTAAACCTCTAAAATAAAGCAGTTAACATTTTATTTCAATCATCAAATCTATTTTGAATGAAGAAACAACCTCATCTTCATTATAAACTCTGTTAATGTCTGAGTTTTTCATCAATGGTTACACTAGTTTTCTGACTAAAGTAAAAGCTTTATTTTTTTTAATGCTAAAATGAACTGCATAGGGCGACGCAGTGGCGCAGTGGGTAGCATGTTCGCCTCACAGCAAGAAGGTCGCTGGGTCGCTGGTTCGATCCTTGGCTCAGTTGGCGTTTCTGTGTGGAGTTTGCATGTCCTCCGGGTACTCCGGTTTCCCCCACAGTCCAAACACATGCGGTATAGGTGAATTGGGTAGGCTAAATTGTCCGTAGTATGACTGTGTGTGTGTGGATGTTTTCCAGAGATGGGTTGTGGCTGGAAGGGCGTCCGCTGCGTAAAAACTTGCTGGATAAGTTGGCGGTACATTCCGCTGTGGCGACCCCAGATTAATAAAGGGACTAAGTCGGCAAGAAAATGAATGAATGAATGAATGAACTGCATATACATTACATCAGATTAGTCAGTACTAAAGCTAAATCTGGAGCTTATTTAACAAAATAACTTCCGATAACGGTTTAAAACCTAGTAAACCCAAATGTATATGTTATAGAAAATTATTAAATACAAATTCAAAATTCAAAAAAGAGAGAAAAAAAAAGTTACAAAAAATATGAAATTTATTTTAAAAAAATTTAAAGGTTGTAATTTATTTATTTTTTGCAATATTTTGTGTGAATTTAATTGTATAATTTTCAATTTCTAAATAAGTTTGGTGACTAAAACATTATTTTAATAAATATTTTGTTTTATATAAATATTTTGTTATATAATTTGTTTTATATTTCTGTTTTGTTTAAGTGCACCCAAATACATTGCCTATATTCACTGAGAAATGGATAAAAATATACAAAATATACAGTGTACAAAATGTACAATGTATGTTAAAAAATGTCTTAATGAAAATCTAAAATGAGAAAATAACAAATTTTTTCCTGATGTTAGGGCCATTTTAGATTAAGTAACCAAATTTCCCAATTAAAAAAACATTGTTTATTTATTTTTGCTGTTATATTGGTACACGGGTCATTTTTGACCTGTAGGTCATAAGTAAGCTAAAAGACTTTGCAAAATATAAAACTAAATAATATGTTTTTACGCAGTATTTTGTCTGTATAATCATAATCAATGTGTAATAATTAACAAATAAACATAAAAAATGTGCAATTATTAAAGATTTGTTTTTTTATTTTACGTAATATATTGTAGTTGGAGAAAAATGTGGAAAATCTCTTAGAATGTTTCTTCCTAGCTCTTTTCATTAAAAACTAAATAATTATATTTATAAGAAAGGATTTACATGTGGATGAAATTACTGAATGAATCACACATTAAACATGGGGTACTTTTCAAGCGAGACAACTAAATAGAGTGGGCGTTCAGGGCTTATTCATTTTTTATTGTACTTTCTGTCCTGTTTCTTTTTAGGGGGGCTAAGTAGCAAACAAAAGTTTCAATAGTTCTTTGCATTATACTGCACATTTTGGTAACACTTTAGTTTAGGTCGCAATTCACAATGTTAACAAAAAAATTAACAAACAGTACTAGCTTATTATACTAATTCATTCATTTTCTTTTTGGCTTAGTCCCTTCATTATTCTACGGTCGCCACAGCGGAATGAACCCCCAACTTATCCAGCATATGTTTTATGCAGTAGATGCCCTTCCGTTTGCAACCCATCACTGGGAAACATCCATACACTTTCATTTACACACATACACTACAGATAATTTAGCTTACCCAGTTTACCTATACCACATGTTTTTGGACTTGAGGAAAACCAAAGGACCTGGAGGAAACCCATGCCAACACGGGGAGAACAAGCAAACTGCACACAGAAATGTCAACTGACCCAGCAGGGGCTCAAATCAGTGATCTTTTTGCTGTGAGGGCATTGTGCTAGCCGCTGTGCCACTGTGCTGCCCAACTAATAATTAGCAGTTTATAAATAGTTAGTAGGGTAGAAGTTGGGTTTAAATTTTGGGTATTAGAGATGCAGAATAAGATCTTGCTTTATATCTACTAATGAACAGTTAAAACAATATCTTAATAGGCAGGTAAAAAGACAGTTACTTTCTGTGTTAATATTATTGTGACATAAACTAAAGTTTGTTTTTAAACAGAATAAATTTTCTGTCTTAAAAATAATAACAATAGTAACTCTTAATAGCATAAACAGTGTTTTCAGT